>NC_058122.1:9405000-9705000 GCF_914725855.1 Thunnus albacares | reverse complement strand
TTTTAGTTTTCTTCCACATACGCCTACGTTTTTTGAAAGGCCAAGACAGCTGCTAATGCCCCAAAGTGTTTAAAAGCAGTTCCGTTGTTCTTATTTCTTAGTCCTTGTTTATCTTAACATTTCTTAGTTTTGGATCTTCTCATTCTTCTCTGTACTCATCTTTGTTGTTCTAGCCTTGTCTTTCAAACCTTCATTAATATTGTCTCTTGTATATTTTTTATCTCTAAAATGATTTTGGATTTTCTGGCAGAATGAGGACAGACAGATGTTTTATCATTTTTCTTTCTAACTAAAGATACTTCCTACATTCTTGAAAGTTTAGCACAAAAACATATACCATTCTGTTTTATATAGTAAACCATGTTCAGGATGGAGAAACAAGATTTATGGCACATGCTGAACTGGTAGATATGCCAGCAGGGAGGTATCTTCTCCTGCCAGGCCAGCTGCAAGTTATGATGTAACTGAGGTTTTTAGCTGATTGTCCAAGCGGAGCTAGGCTACGTTGGCTACCAGCTAAGTTTAACATAACAGTCCCTCATCCTCGTTTGCTACATTATTTACTAAATAAGACAGGTGGTACACTCCAGCCTCGCTGGTAGTTTAAGGCACTTATTTGTCTCTGTACAAGTAAATGTGAACTCGAGATCCTCCTACAAATTAAAAATGCATTGCACACACAGTAGCACCACACATTTATTTTCAATTGGAACCTGTGGGATCTGAATGATGGAAACACATCCATAGATCTCTGCATCCCATTCAAATAAATGATCAGTTAACACTTAAAGGAGAAATGCGCCAATTTTAGCTGATGTGTAGTTAGAAAGAGATGGGCTCACCAGACCTCTGTAGCTCGTTCTTTATCTCTGCTTGAGGCTAGCGGCTCGACGCTACATTGGCCATTACTTGCATAACACACCTGAATCTCTGATGGTGGAGTTGCATTGTGGGCAATGTAGGCCCCAGGTTTTACAAGGAGGAAGAACAGTGGAATTAAAAAGACTGCTGCAGTACTTTTGTTATGTTTTTATAGAAGTGTAATGCTAAATAGGTAGTGTACTCTTTGTATGTCTTTCTGAATGCAGCACATTGCATAGCAAAACTTAAATTCTTTTTTCTCTCCTCTTCATCTATCCACAGTTAAAGATGAAGATAACAGACTTCGAGAACAGGAGGAGTTTTAAATCCATATGGCTCAACAGCCAGTTCAGAGAGGAGGTAACGCACACACACTTTTTACTGCCACAGAATGTGTGACAATCTCATACACTTTTTCTCACATTGTCTAACTCCGTCTTAGGAAGATGGAACATGTCACTACAATCAATCAATCAGTTTTACTTAAACCATGCAGCATGGTCCCAATACACTTTACAATTATATATATAATTAGTATATGTATTAGACTCTGAACACTTGGTTGGAGTACAGAGAGAAACATTGAAAAAGACAGGATTGATCAGAAAATGGAACCTGTAAAATAAATGAAACATCAACATCAATACTCTTTGTAAAAATAAGGTCCAGTGTATGTCCACATTAATGAGTGGCATTCTTCACTAGTCTAGACTAGTAACAAGGTCCATAAATTCCATTGCTCTACATTTACATGCAAGTTGAAATCAGCCAGTAAAATTACTGTATCATATTTGACAAGAGCAATCAACAATAATTCAGAAACACTTTACACGCATAACTACACATGATAAGTCAAATGCTTTACGTGATATAAGCAGAGACGTTAACTGTGGATTTGTGCTCATTGCAGGAGATCACCCTCTACCCTGACAAGCATGGCTGTGTGCGGGACCTTTTGGAAGAATGTAAAAAGTCAGTGGAGCTTTCTGAAAAAGGCTCTGAGAAGCTCAGGTACTCACCCTGCAAGAATGTGTGTGTGTGTGTCTCATTGTTCCAGATGTGTTTCAGTGATTCAGTATTTCACTGAAATGTGCCTACTATGGGGTTGAGCTCGTATTGGTCATTACTAGTTTTTTTTTTTTTTTCACTGATCAAAACCAAGCACGCACCGACCTCCATCAGACAGCAAGCTCTTCTTTTCTCATCTGGTCCGCCCTGAGCTGCAGTTTTATGAGTGCACACATAATACTTCCTGTCACTGCTTAGAATTAAGCAACCATTGGAAGGCTTTTTTTTGTGAAGTAGTTAAAGGTATCCCACCTTATGGAAATTTTGGCATATTATGGTGCACATTATATAAATTAATTTAAAAACCAGTACACCCCAAATACAACACGCTATAAATATTACTCTGTTTCATTAAAAATGGCTTTCTCACGGTGAGGAAAACAAATCAAAACCACCACAGCCCAACTTGAAATATCCACAGTTTGTTATGCAATGTTAAGATACAGCTGTAGCATTATAGCACATTAACAATACTACTTTCATTGTGTCATTTTTAACACACTGGCCAGAGACTCACTGTCAGCCCGAAGTTCAGCTCACATTTTGATCATAAAGTAGCTTTTCATATAGTGGCAATTAGTAGTGCATCTTGGATGAGGACCAATAAAGAGAATGTGGTCTGGACAGTATCAGCCAGTAAATATGGCTTGATCTAATCTTTACCATGTACAAAACATGATTGAGGTTTATCAGCAGAATACAAGCCCCCCCCCCATCCAAAAAAAAAAAAACAACTGACATGATGCTATCAAAAACCAGAAACATTTACAGGGTAATGTACATATTTGAAAGGGTTTTTTGTTGTAAAGATTTTACTAACCTGCTGTCTTTAACAACTCTGGGTATTGTATGTATTCCTCTAATTATTACTTTTGTAGACACATTTTTATGTTTATCTCTTGTTTAATATGATTTTATGCTCTGCAAATCAGTTTGTCTTTGAGAAGATGCTTTAGAGTATTAATCCTCACTCTCTGTCTCCTCTCCAGGCTGTTAGAGATAGTAAGCTATAAAATCATTGGGGTTCACCAGGAGGACGAGCTGCTAGAATGTTTATCTCCGGCTGCCAGTCGCACCTTCAGAATAGAGGTAACTATGTATGTTCAGTGTTCCCTGTTTGTCTGTTTTTGGTTTCTCTTCTCTTTTTAGTTTATTTTTTCTGATTTTGTTTCCTCCACTTAAATAAGCCCTCATCCTGACAGTTATATTTTTTGACACAGTCTGCTAAGTTTGTCTACACAAAAAGCCACTTTGGCAGCCATCGTTTACAGAGACTCTCTACTTGAAAGTAATCAGGTTCAGTTGTTAAAGATTAACTAAACAAGCTGAAGCACTGATCTCTTCTGGTTAAAAGCTTCAAATCTGTTGTCTGTGTCAGCTGATCTGTGTCAGCACCTGTAACTACACCTGAGGGATTTCCAAAATGATGACCGTAATTATGTTAAATTGCTCTTGAAAGCTGCTCTGATGTCTCCATCTCTCCTCTCACCTTTTTCTATTTGCTTCCCTCTCTCAGGAGATACCTTTGGACCAGGTGGACTTGGACAAGGACAGTGAAATGCTAATCCCTGTTGCTCATTTCCACAAGGAAGTCTTTGGCACCTTTGGGATCCCCTTCTTGCTCAAGATCAGACAGGTGTGTATGTGTGCACACAAATATGTGAAAGAGTGTTTATCGTCTACTTAACATGATGTATTACTTAATGTTCTGCGTTTGTGTGGTTGTTTCCTTCTTTGATTCCCACCCCGCCTCTCCCCACAGGGTGAATCATTTCGGGAGGTGATGAGGAGGATCCAGACCATGCTGGACATCCAGGAGAAAGAATTTGAGAAGGTAAAACATCTTTCTTTGAGTACACAACTGGAAAAATGTCCTGTATTAAGTACATTTTAGATATTTAATATTTTCAGTTTAATATTAATGAAATGTCACCCAATGCTAAGAAGTGTTTTCTGCATATTTTTTATAATTTCAGTGTGACAGAACTCAGAATAAACAAAGCAGTCGTGTTGCTGTCTAAATATTAATGTTGTACAGGTATACAGTGGTAGGCTGTTAATGTGTTTTTGTGTGTTTTCAGTTCAAGTTTGCGATTGTGATGATGGGCCGGCATCAGTACATCACTGAAGACGAGTACGAGGTCAACTTGAAGGACTTTGAACCACAGCCAGGTATTTACACTGCTAATGTTACTGTACTGATGGCAGGAAGTGCTGTAGATGCTAATGCTGGATGGAGCTAGCATTTTTATAAGAACAATACATATATAACCAAAGTCCACAAATAAAATGATAGTAGGGCATTGATTCTCACGGTATGGTTTACTGCCAATGCAAATAATTACTTTTTTTTTTTTTAATTTTTTAATTTATTGGACTTTACAGTCCAAAAGTTATCTTAATAGATAAGATCTACATTTGACTGCTAGAACCTCCACTAATGCTGAGTAGTGTGCAGAAATGATCGCCACACACATATAAATATACAGGCCACTACCTTGTCTTACTGGACAGCGAAGCAATATTGTCTGACTAGAGAGCAGTTAGCCTGGCTAGCTGGATAGCGGAGTTGGAGATACTCTTGGTGAAAATGAGGGCACAGCAGTTTGTCATTTCTCTCCAGGAGGTCAGAATCAGTTTTAGGTAGTCTAGTTTATTGTCAATGGAGCAGACGTTGGCGATGAAGATTGACAGGAGAGCTGGTCAACTGGGGTTAGCCCTTAGCCTTGCTGTGATGGCGACTCGCTTGCTGCATTTCCACTTCCTCGCGCACCGCTTTTGGTGTCCCCCTGGGCGGTCGTTCTTGTGGGGCGGTCCTGCAGCTTGGTGCCCTGAGCAAGCCGAGGCAACACAGATTCTCCAATGTATCTCCATCCGGTTGTGTTTGGCATTTTTTAAAAGAAATTGCAGTAATGACGGTAATGAGCTCAACCCAGCGGTAGGCATCACATGACCACAGTGATGCGGTTATCGTCACAGCTCTACATGAGAGCATGCAAATGCATCACAAGGACAGTCAGGAAATCACTCGTTTATATGAGACCACGACATTTGCAGAAGGCTCCAGTGAAAAACGCAGGATTCTCAGGCAAAATAAGTTGACTTTTGTTCAACATAAATACTAGTAGATACAAGAGCTGCAATGATTAGTCAATAAATCAATGAGTTGATCGACAGAAAATTAATCGGCAACTATTTTGATAATGGTTTTAGTCGTTTTCTAAGGAAAAATGCTAAACATTTGCTGGTTGCTGCTCCTCGAATGTGAATATTTTATGTTTTTATGTGTCATACATTATAGCAAACAACAATATATTTAGGTTTTGGCCTGTAGATCAAACAAAACAAGTCATTAGAAGGTGTCCCCTTGGGCTCTAAGAAATTACAACAGCATTTTCCATTATTTTCATATCCTTTTATAGACAATTAATTGATAATGAAAATAATTGTTAGATGCAGCCCTAGTAGATAACTTTTTAATCTGAACAGCTTAATTCTACTTTTTACTACAAGATCGTCCTGAGAGAGGATTATGTTTCAGAGTTTTTAATCCTTTCTCCTGCCCACAGCAAAACAGCCCATTTATGTTTCTTAAGAAGACACCTTTAGAGACTGTTTGTTTTTACTTGTGGAAAATGTGATTTTAGTTTGATTAAGTCGGGGAACACGCTGCCACTGGTCCCCATATTTGTCTTGGGATTTAATACAGCAATGAACTGCCAACTGTAACACAATATTGATTTGATAGGAACAAAGCTACTGCTGGAATTGTTGACGTATTTATACTACTGCAGTTATTAACACCTTCTGTCTCTGAATAATCATTTCAAACGGGAGACTTGACATGTAACAACCGCTCTGATGTGTCTCCTTCTCTGTGCTGCAGGTAACATGTCCCACCCGCGCCCCTGGCTAGGGTTGGATCATTTCAACAAAGCTCCAAAGAGAGGTCGCTACACCTACCTGGAGAAAGCAATCAAGATCCACAACTAAAGCAGCCCGCCCTTCCTCGTTGTCCTCCTCATCCTCCTCCTCCTCCTGCTCCGCCTTCCTCCCTACCTACTTAACACACCATAACCACAGACTGTAACCAACCATGTGTGCGTGTGTGTTTGTGTGTGAAAGACTGTGTGGGTATGCGTGTGTGTGTGTGTGTGTGTTCATCACTTTTAACACCCCGCCTGGACACCTCTACAGCTCTACACCGGCACTATGTCTTCAGCGATATGGATCTTACTGCAGCTGACGGATTATTCTTCAACCACAAAATAAACTGCACCAACCACCTCCTGACTGTTTATTTTGCTGTTTATATTTTTTTTTTTTATCGTCTCCCTCTACGTTCGAGGCTGTTTGTTTTGTTTTTTTTTTTCGTTTTTTTTTTCTGGCTTCTCTAACTGTTGACTGCCTGTTTTTTTTTTTTTTTTTTTTTTTTTTTGTTGCCTGTCTGGAAGTGTGAGAAATGAAATTGGATTTTAATATGAATTAAGCGGAGAGGGGAGAGGAAGTGGGACACAGTATAAATAAAAAAATATATATATACATAAATATATATATATGAACTTCTAGACTTAGTTTTTTTTCCCTCTCCCACGTCACTCACCAGCTTTTTTTTTTCCTTCCGTTTTTTTTTTTTTTTTTTGGGGTTGTTTTTAAATAAAGAGTTGTTTGAAGAGGCATCATGCTGCTGTGTGGAGAGTTTGATGGAAGGATGTTTGCGAGGACTAACTGACAGAAAGGGAGAGAGGGCCTGATGGCTATTTTGCAGAATAATTTTTTCAAAAGCGGCTGCTAACTGGCGTCCATCCTCTTTTTAAAATGCCTGAGGCTCACTAGTTGCCCTGATGTGGTTCTTATATTTTCTGCTCCCATCCTTTAGTGCAACAAAAAAAAAAAAAAAAGTATTTCCAAGTTTACACACAGTTCTTTCTCACTTAGTTTTGTTGGGAGGAAAAATAAATGATTTTTTTTTTGTCTCTTTCTGCAGATCTTGTATAATAAAATAAGAATCCACAGCATCTGTTTAAAAATAAATGGGGAGAAATAAGAAGGAAATTTGTCTGTATTTCATCTTGCACGTTGGCACTTAACGTCAGAGGTTTCTCAGGACTGGCAAATGTACGTTTTGGCTGTGATTTTGAGTTGGTTAATGACTTTAAAGGAACACACACGCGCACTGACATTACACCCTCCTTGATTCTCTTCCTTTTTTGTTATTTGGGGGTTTTCATGTCTTTCTCAGTCATTCCTCTGAACACACACACACACATACACACACACACTCAAGCTTCTCCCTCCCATCTTCTCTTGATTGAAATGTCGCCTCCAGGTGGTTGGGAGCAGTAATTGCGCTGTGCTTGGTAGGGAGCCGCAGACACTTAGAGCCCCCACAGGTGTGAGGATTGTGTAGAGACAAAACCAGCATTGTAAGAAACACTTTAAGCCCTATGAATTTATTTTTCTTTTGGTTGTTTTATTTCTTTTAAAGCACAGATGGAATGCTCCCCTAATAGCGCATAGCTGGCTCTGTAAAGACAACATTTAAGAATTGTATATTTAAAAATATGAACGTGTAAAATTTAAGAGAAACACGCGCCTTTGTTGTTGGGTACAAAAGGAGCCAGGTGTTCATATTTCTTGTGTGTAGGGTTTATTTTCTCTTCTTTTTTTTTGCGTTCCTGATGTACCATTGACGATTTTTTTCTGTTACATTTGGATTATTTTTCTTTTCAAAACTAACGGCATTGGTTTTGTCTTGTTAAAAAGTGCAGTACAAAGATGACCTGCAGAATCACACCTTAATTTGATCTTTTCCAGTTTAAAATCCTCAGTGTAGCAGCAGTGTACGACAACTATTCCTGTATATTGCCTTTTTGCTGGAAAATGTATGTTGAATAAAATTTTCTATAAAAACAAAAACACTACTCTGCTGCTTGTCCATACGACTGGTCGACCAGGACAGAGATCTTATATAAACTTCAGAGCAAGAAGCTTCGTGATGGAAGACTTTTTCATTTTCCCAGTGAGGTCAGAGGTCACCTCGGAGCTGACAGTGATGTCTTGCTCGATGGTACTTTGTTGTAGAGTGCTCAGCATGCTACCCAGCCACCTGCTACTCACCTTCACATTATTTGCTAAGATTTAAATTTAAAGTCCCTCAAAAATTAGTTTTGCTTATTTTTACTTCATTTAGATGTTTGAACTTCACTCTGCAGAGTTTGTTCTCACATTCATCTGCTGAAGGGGGAAAGTTTCTCTGCGTTTTTAGGTGTGTTACCTACGAGCATGATTTGTGACATCACAACTAGTATGGAGCCACTTCAGATCCAGTATGCATATAGATTTTGAATTTTTAATGAGGAAGAAGGAGTGGATGCCATTTTAAGGATTTTATAGTGGTATTACAGGGAATTACACTTTTTTTGTGGAAAAAAAAAAAATCAGACACATTATTGTTCCAAGCAGAGTATTTTTATATGTATTAACACTATACATTAGCACTAAACACAAAGTTCAGTTGGGGCTGAATGTTATTAGCTTTGCAGGTATTTCGTCATTATTGGAGAAAAAGATTTTTTTTCCTGATTGTGCAAGATGAAAAGTTGACGGATCACTTAAATTATTACATTTCTTCCTGAGGCTGACATGAACATCTGTATCAAATTTCATGACATCCCGTCCAATTGTTCTGGGACATTTCACCCAAAACCACAAGTCAACCTCATGGTGGCGCTAGAGGAAGTTGGGGTAATGAAAGCCAGTAGGCTTCATCCTCTGACAACTGTGAATGTCTATACAAGTTTCTTGGCAATCCATTCAGTACTTGTTTAGATGACTCAGTCTGAGCCAAAGTAAACCAGACTGACTGACACTACCATCCATATCCACACTGCTGGCAAGTCTTTAATTATCACATAATGCAACATTCAAATTTACATAAAACCAACTGCCGTTGAAAGTTTATCATTAACCCTGGAAACAGCAGTTGACAAACACATCTAACTACAAAGTCCATTTAGTAGCTGTTCTAGAGCTTTCAATTGTAGCAAATGATCTTCAGCTGATGAAGTTTGCCCCATTGTCATAAAAACGTAAGCTTCCATTTTTCTGGGCAATTTAAGGACTTGTCATCCATGTGGTGAGATTGTTTTGTCAACAAAAACACCTGTTTGTTCAGACTCTTGTGCAGTTACAACTTAGTGTTTTGCTTAAACCCCCAACTTGACTCTGACCTCTGACCTCTGTAAGGGAGGGCAAGAAAAAAGACAAAAGAAGAATCACAGCAGAGTGCCATACATCGTCTATATAGTCTACTTTTATTAGAAATATTGTTATAAAATAGTTAATAATCATAAATAACACAAGACCAAGCATACTCAGTTTCATTCAAGGACAATGTGTAAGGACATGAGGAGGATGACACATTTTGCCTGTGTTCACTTACATATTGTTATTGTGTTATTTTTGTCAACAAAAATGTACATCTCTAGGATGGGCATACAGCAAGATACCTGCAGATATTAGTTCAGTGCATACATGCTCAAAAAATGATTTTAAATATTCAAATGATTGGGCACATTTTATTTCAAGTGACTTGATCAGTGGCTGTGCCAACACAAAAGTTGACTGTCAATGAACACATCACATCAAGACAGTAGAATTGCTTTAATTTAGCCCGTAGTATTCAAATGACCAAATGTAAACAAATATTTGCACATAAAATTAGCTTTTATTTCAACATCCCTTCATATATGATATAATTATAAGAATAATTTTATGGCTGACAACATACAACAAATATTGTTTTGCATTTTAACATATTTAACATTTTAAAAAATATAGATCCAATTTTATTCTAGAGTGTTTCATTTCTGATAAATAAAAAACTTACAACAAAACAAGGCCAACGCAAATGTACTGTGCAATATCTGCAGATTAACAAATGTCTCTCTGCTCTGGTTGAATGTTTTGTGTTGACTTGTTTGCTGGATTTCATCTTTTACAGCATTTATTCAGATGTTGTGACAATCCCTTCAAATGGGTAGCCAGTCTATTTAGATTTCAGATGAACAATTACTTGAAACATTAAAACAAAAAGGTATACTGTAGGATCAGGTCTATGTACAAGCCTTCATTTCAATAACATTACCTTTATATATGCAACACTTTCTGAGCAGGATAACAGAGAAAGTTTTTTTTCTGGCTGAAACAGGACAAAAATAAAAAAGTGCATGATGGGTGCTTGATTTCACTTGCCTGAGCTTCAAAAGTGAGCGTGTGATATTTAAAGGACAGGTTCACAATTTTTCAAGTCTGTCTTAAAACAGTAGTCAGGTGCCCAAATGAACATTGAAACAGGCTTTACTTGCCGTAATCATTCCTCCTGTTTATACTGGCCCTTTAAAGATCCTTTCTTAAGGTGCTTTCAAGGTATAAGTAATTTGGGGGAAAATCTACAGTCCTTATTTTGTGTAAAATGTATTCTAAAGTTCATTTGAAGATAATATGAGGTTTCAGCTGCCTGAGTTAGTGAAATCAAGAGAATATCTTCCTTTTTAGTACAAAATTCCCTCTTTTTGTTACGATCCTTCCACTGTCCCTCAACAGGGAAACACTGTCCAGGAAAAAAAGGGGAATTTTATACTAAAAAGGAATCCACTTGATTTGACTAATTCAGACTGCTGAAGCTTCATATAGGATTCAGATAAACTTTTGAATACATTTTTGCATAAAACGAGAACTGTGGATTTTGTCCTCCATCACCTACATTGACAGAGCATTAGGAAGGAATCTTCTAATGGCCAGTATAAACAGCAGGAATGATTACAGCAAGGGAAACCTGTTCCTTGCTGCACATCTATATATGGATACCTGACTTTTGTTTTAGGGCAGACTTGAAATACTGTGAACCTATCCTTTAAACTCTGACAATACAAACACTCCCAGTCTGTTTGCTAATAATACGTGGAAGTCATTCATGTTTGATTTTGCCTTGTGCAATGGCTCATCCATGGAAATAAGCTACATTTGAAGTGCGACCTCTCCTCAACAATTTCATAAGACGGGGCAACTGCAGACAAAAGTAACAGGATGTTATGTCTTATTTCAATGGGTCCAGCTCTGCCTTCATGTCTGTCATTTACAGCATTTTTTCCTCTCGACGTGAAGGACTCTGTTGCAGAGGGGGCACGTGTGGTACACATCCTTAGTCTGTTTCCAGACGATAAACAGGCAGAATGGTACCAGGCACATGGTTAACCTGTAGCGCACATACACACACACACACACACACACACACACACACACACACACACAGTTAGTGTCACATAGTAAGTTTTCTTGACCACTATAAATTTTTGTGTTTGATCATTTGTTTTTGGTTTTATTAAATGAATGACAATTGCATCTATGCAGTCAAAATGACACCTGTGAAACTAAATATGACATCCTCTATCCTTTTAGACCCATGGTGTGGATAGGGAAAACTCCACAAAAGAAGAAAAAAAATGAAAAGACGTACTGTCTAAGCAAGTTATAGTAAAATTACTTGTAGATGCAGCTGAGGCGGAATGGCAATCACAACTTTTGTCAATTTTCTGTGTCAACTTGCTTCACACTCTCACTAAATAACACTTTGAGAACTTTTGGCAAGATCAGGGACACATTCTCATTACATTATACTGTATGTTTGGGCTCATGCATCCCAACCTTCAAAAGTGACTTGAATTGACTTCATGACGCAAGGCTGGATTATGTATGTTAAGAGTTATTTGTTTGATTAATTGCAAAATTTACAATATATGGTGCATTAGTAACCTTCCCTTACACTCAAAAATGTGTTTTGCTTATTGTTACTTGGATGTTTGACCGTCACTGTGCAGAATGATGCATGCAAAGACACTAGGAGGCTGTTTTCCCATTCGGCTGCAGAAGTGAGGAGAGCTCACTTTGAATCTGAGTTTAAGGCGTGTATGTATGGGAATGATTTGTGACATCACTTCTAGTCTGGAGACAATTGTGCTACAGTATGTAACTTACACACAAGAGGGATGTGGAAACTTGAAGCGTCCAGTGCACATACACTGAGAATGGACTTTACAGTGAAGTAGGAGACATCTTGTGTCAAGCAGTTGAACTTTTGGAATGATAAATATTTATATATTCATACATTTTGGATTTTCAATGAGGAAGAAGGATTAGATGTAATTTTAAGATTTTTTGGTAGAAAAACCATATCAGAAACAAATTATTATTCAAAGCAGAGTATTTTTATGCATCCAAAGTGTTTTAAGGTGTGTTCACATCTGTATTTAGAGATTCTTGTCAGATCAACCAGGACACATTTTAGTACAAAGTGCTAAGATACAACAACAGCCCTGAACCTTACACTCACCCGAGGATGATGAAGAGTGTACACATCAGCCAGGCGTAAGTTCCAGCTTTGTAGGTAACGTTGGTCATGACCTGCTGCTGGCAGGAAAAGCAGGTTGTCATGCCGGGACAATTCCCCAGCACTGTGTCGTAGCTCACAAATTTTCTTTTGCCATCTTCAGAATCGAGACCTGAACCCACAGCTCCTCCTCCGCTGGTGTACACTGATGGAGGGAGAGAGGAGGAAGGATTTAAGACAGGTGAAGTGGTGGCAAGAATAAAAAAAGAATAACTACAATGTTTCAAACTTTATTTAAACCCAACAAGAGTTTCTTAGTTTTGATGATACAAACTTACAATGAACTAGAATAAACTATAGCTAATGTTTTTGATATGTGTCTACAGGAAGTGTGAGTTTACCTGGTGTGACCTGAGTCATGGACTCCTGTGAGGAGGGAGGAGGGTTGAACGGTGTGTAATAAACGTGCATCCCGTCCTCCTGATTTTCAACTGGAACAGAAGGAGAAAAGAAAGAGAAAAAATATAGGAGGGGAGGAGAGAAGAGACAAAAACATGATGGTTAGTGAGCTAATCTGATGATGAAGACGATGGTCATGATGTGTGTGAGCAAGTGAAAATTACTACAATGTTTCAAACTTTATTTAAACCCAACAAGAGTTTCTTAGTTTTAATGGCACAAACTTACAATGTACTAGAATAAACTATAGCTAATCTTTTTTAAATACATCTCCACAAAGTGAGAGTTTACCTGGTGTGACCGGAGACACGGAGTCCTGTAAGGCGGGAGAAGGGGTGAATGGAGTGTGGTAAATGTTCACCCTGTTTCCCTGACCTTCAATTGGAACGGAAGAAGAAAAGAAAGAGAAAAAACATAGGAGGGGAGGAGAGACAAAAACAAGATAGTTTGTTAATAGATAATCTGATGATAAAGATGATGGTGACGATGATGTGTGTGAGCATGTGTGTTTAGGCTTACCAGGTATGATGTAGGGAGGAAGTTCTTTTTTTCTATGTGTACTCATTGTGCTGCAGAGAGAGAGAGCATAGAAGGAAAGGGATTGTTGTGAAGGCTGCTCTTCTTCATTTACATTTAAGATAAAATACACTAATAATTACATATTTTGTTCTGTGATAGAAAGTGACTGTAAGGTTGTGACGGAGCTGCATGCTTCTATTTGTGTCACAGACTTGAGGGTGTGCTGAGCGACCTGCTGACAATGAATTCGCACTAAACTGCTGCCTTGCACAAATCTATCTAAAATCTGTTGAGTAGGCTTTTCATTCGTCTTGCAGGTATTGGAGCTGTAGAATCTGCTGGAGCTGTAAAATCTGGATATGTGGTTGCGGGCTGCCTGCTGCCCCCGTGGTCCTGCTCGACACCGACTGCTACTATTGTTATTATTTTTCATATTTTTATTATTATTTTTCATATTTTTATTATTATTGTTGCTGTGCATCTCTCTCTCAATTCAATTTGATTCAATTCAATATGCTTTATTGGCATGAATGTAACAAAGATAATGTTGCCAAAGTGTCAAGTAATAATGAGATTAAAAAGAAAAAGTGTGTGTGTGTGTGTGTGTTTGTGTGTTTGTGTGTGTGTGTGTATCAGTACCTGGACAGTGCCCAGATAGCATATGGAAGTGGGCCACTTCAGGCAATGATGCAGCACTGCTGACCTTCTTCTGGCCCGGACAAAATGGATGTGAGCCTGAAGTGGCCTACATGTAAAATAACAAATATGGCCCAAATATCCCAAAACAAATGTGAGCCATTTTGGGCAAAGATGCGGTGCTCTCGGCAATGTGTAAACTGGATGTGACTTTAAAGTCGCCCATGTGATACATAGTGAATATGGCCCAAATATCACAAAACAAATGTGGACCACCTTTGGCAAAGATCTGGCACAGTCAACAATAGTTTATGTGGGTGTAAACTAAAAGTGGCCCACATATGGTGCAGCAAATGTGGCCCGGTTATCTTAAAAAATACCTAGGCCAGTTCTGACAAAGATACGGCACATGAAGCACTGGCTTGTCTTGATGTGAACCTAAAGTGGCTGACATATGATATGGCAAATATGGCCTAAATACTATACAACAAATTTGGCCCACTTTTGGCAATTGTATGGCACAGTCAGCACTGGCTGTCATAGTGTGAGCCTAATGTGGCCCACATTTGAAATAGTAAATATGGGCCAAATATGGTTGAACAGTATTGGGCCACTATGGGTAAAGATGCGGCACAATTAGTACTGGCTAATCTGGAAGTGAGCCTGAGGTGGCCCACATATGATGCAGCCAATGTGGCCCGGTCATCTTAAAACATATCTGGGCCAGTTTTGGCCAAGATACGGCACACTCAGAACTGGCTAATCTGGATGTGATATGATATGATATGATATGAGATATGATTTACTGTGATTCTAAATGAATCATAAAATTTTTCGAGGTGAAGCTCAGTGTAGGTGCATACACACTGATAATGTTTAGAACTGGGAAGGTAAGATTCTCTGGAAATGCTCCCAGAAGATTATTTTTCTACAGCAAAGTTTGCCCTGGCCACCACCACTCATAAACATGGAATTTACTGTACTATGTCAGTCCAGGGATCATTGTCCTAACAGTCCAGCCACAGAACCCACCCCACCTCTAGTCTAAGAACTGGTTTCCACTGCCTTGTTTGGTGCAATTAGGGTTGAACCCCACATGTACCCATTTGAACTGATTAACTGATAGCACCTTGTTTGGGGTTGCACAGCTTAAGGCAGCTGTCTTTCCAGTGACACACAAATGCACAGGATAATGGAATTAGCAAACCATGTTGACTGTGGTGACTACGAAAACAATGTTGCTAGGCCTGTTGCTGGCAAACAGGAGTGCATTGCCAAAATGCCACCATTCCATGCAGGATATGGGCCATATGAACATTAGGAATGTGGGCTGATTCTTGTTTATTTGGTTCGTTCTTGGTTGACATACGGTATTGCTATGGCTTTCTTGTTGCCCAGATCTGGCAAACAGGAGTGGAACGCCCCAGTGCCATCATTCCATGCAATATTTGGGCTAAATGAGGATATGGAATGTAGGCTGGATCAGGGACAGAATAAAAATGAACTGTGGTCCAGATTTGGACCAGATATTGTTTACTTGGTTTGTTTTTGGTTGACATGCAGTAATGCTATGGTTTGCTTGGCAAACGGGAGCGAATGTCATCATTCCATGCGGTATATGGGCCACATGAAAGTGTCAGGTGTGGGCCGGATATGGGCCACAGCAATTTTGCTATCTGGGTGGAGGGTCTGGGTGGTTGTGCATTTAGCTTCTGCATTAGACCCTCCATCACATGGTGAGAATCAGTTGTTCTAAGAGCAAGGAATTATTCAAATTATTCAAAATTAAACAATTAAAAAATAAGTGAGAGTTTCTCTATGTCTATTATGTTTTCTAATTCAGGGTGTGTTTTTATTATAGGAAATTTAGGCATCACTCCTGCCTACATTTCTGAGATAAGCCCTTACACACCGAGCTCTCACTTAGGTCATCCAACCAAAACCTGTTGGTCATACTGTGTGCCAGACTAAAAACCAAAGGCGACTGCACTTTTGCTGCCCTGGGACCTAGACTTTTGAACAATCTTCCCCCTCCCATTACGTCAGCTGAGTCTGTTGACGGTTTTAAACGACATTTAAAAACCCACTTTTTTAGGATGGCCTTTCTATAACATTGGATAACTTCAATGGTGGTTTCTGTATACTTTCTGTGTTCATATGTGTGTTATATCATTTCGCTATTTTTCAAGCTACACATCATAAAGCCTCTAAGCTTGACTCAAACTGTTAACTCATAGTCCCTCAGAATGAATGTTTCCCATGACTCAACACCAGACACCCACTGAACATACAGTTACAACATTGCAGGCTAGCGGCGCGAGCATGGACGCCTTGCCAATCCTAGCACTTGAACTTTATGTAGGTCGTGTCTTGCCAAGAAAAACACTGGAATCCATAATAATGTGTCGGCTACACATACAGGTGGCGTCACGTACTGATTGGCTGCAGTTTTATTTCAGTCCACAGCAGGGCTTCACACAAGATGGCGGCATGAAAGTCAGAACAACATTATTGAGCTCTCAGCACTAAATTTTTTTTGGAAGCATTTATTTAAGTAGTTGACAAAGTTTAGTTAGTGAATATTGTTGAAGAAAGTTCTTTAATACATCCTGATGTGAAACTGAACTTGCATTAGAAAAAATGCCTAAAGGCTTTACACACCGGGGACATGACAAATAAATCACACGAAAATACCTGCTAATATTTTGCATCAAAACTATTCATACTGACAGCGATACTAACGTGTGACAGAAACACAAACACGAATTTGCAACAGCTCATTCTGCTGTCAGTCAGCCTGCTGAAGGCAGTTTGGCTGGCCGCTGTCCTCTCAGCTCCCCAGGAGCTGCTTCCGACAAACAGCTGCTTCTGTGGACAGAGACACTGAACGCAGGTTGGAGTCGGTGTGGATTGAACAGATGTAACGCTCTTCTCTTCTTTCATCGTTTGAGGAGGAGGAGGACAAGATCAGGTGAGCTCACAGACAGACAATATGCTAGATGGATAGTAGCTAGCTGGATACATACATCTCTAGACTAAATATTTGGTACAAACTGGAAATAAGCCTTATGGTGTAGTAAAATTTTTAGGGAATTCAGTAGTGTATTCTTTATCTGCCCCTAAGATGTGTTTACAACCCTTTAGCTTGGATTAACTTGCACTTGCAAAGAGGGAGATTAGCATTGGTTTACCCTATGACTACAGGATGCCAAGAGACAGAAAATTGAAGACAATACAAAGGGATCTGCAAAATGTAGCTAGAGGCAGCAAGGGAGGAGATGAGAGAGATAGAGGTATATTTGCATTAGCCATTAGCAATTAGAGGGATGCCCATTAGAACTTAAACCTGTGCCTAGGCATGTTAAAACATTTTAAAAATGTATCCTGTCATGAAATCTGGAAGTGAATCCTTTGAGTAACCCTCCTAACAGACAAACAAATGGAGACACAAACATACATGGCAAAGGCAAGAGGGCTAGTGCAAATGTATTGCTGTATGTCAGTGCCTTACCCACACCAAGGAACTGGTAAGGCATGACAAATGACAGAGCTTCCTCGTCTTTCATTGATGTTTGCCAATTCAGTATTGTGACTACTTAAGGTGTTCCGCTCTTCCTATGCTCTCCCTACCAGCAATGTCAAAAATAAATGCTACATTGCCAGTGACAACTGCATAAGTCAAGCGATCATTCTCCAAACTGAAGCTGATCAAGACCCAGCTAGAAACAGATGTGGAGAAGGAAGGCTCTCAGGTCTTCTGCTGCCCATTGAAAGGGACGTCCTAGGTGGGCATAACAAGGTCATTAACATTTACAAACTCATGGCCAAAAGAATTATTTTTTTTATTTCACCATTCATTGCTTCTTGCTTCCCTGACAAGACAAAAAAATTCAGTTTGCATCAGAAAGCTCTGCTGTGCTTGAACTTCAGAAATCTAACTATAAAGGAGGGAATCTCTGTATGTCTGTCTGTCTTTCTGTATGTATGTGTGTCCTTCACGTATCTTGACAACATTTCATCTGATTGACTTCACACTTGGCAGGTATATTGCTGAGGACCCAAGGAAGGGGAGTGTCAATTTGGACATGTGACACATTCAATATTAATAAACTTTGAATAAACAAGCAATCAGTGTGCTGCTCCGCTCTGCAGCAGTGTGGCGGGGCTTCTGGGCTCTGTGACTGCATGTCATGATCACAGGTGGAGATCAGAGCTGTACAACCCTGCCATGAGAGAGATGAGGGGAGAATGTCTCTCTTCATTTGATAATGTTAAAAGTTAAAAGGCTTTGTTATCGGCTTCCCAACTCATTTTTAAAAAGACGAGAAAAAGAGAGCAGTAGAAGGCTTCCTCTGAAACAGAAAGCCCATGAATGAGATAAATGACTGACCAATCAGTGTTCTGCAGTGGTTTCATGTCACCTTTTATTATCAGCTCAGCTTGAGAAAAGTTTTTCCACATGGCATGCTCTAAAAATAGAAGAGCAGACAGCAAAACCAGAGCTTTTAATCAAGGATGGACAGAGTCTTAGGCTACTTTCCACGGGCAATTCAACACCAGTATTCTACATATAAGCATAAATCTTTTGAGCAAACTTACCCACTCAAATGATCCGAACTGAAGCCATGGAAAATAAGCCCAATGCGATCAATCCACTTTATTTTAGGATGCAAATTTTTCAAAAGCTCACTATTATGTATTTGATTTTTAAATGCAGCCCTCATTAGTCTAAAATGAGAAAAGATTCACTATTACTTAACTAGTACTTAAAATCTGTGTATAATAGAATGTTAGTTTCTTTCCTGTTGTTGGTATTCATTCACACCTCACATAAACAGAAATAATATTTCTGTGTGTTGAAGCAGCAATACCTGAGGCCAAGCAATCAGCCTGTTCTGAACAGGCACGTTTTGAATGGGCACTGCACTAGTGTTTATAAAGAGTAGAGAACATTGCAATTCTCCAAACCATTTAACTTTTTGCCTCTATCCAAATAAGTCCTATCATATGAGGAGTGGGAGTTAAGACAATAATTTTAATGTCTGGAAATAGCACATTAAAGTTCAAGCAATAACTCCTGGGTTGATGTTAAGTGGAACTCATTGTCAGATGTGGGAATAAAGACTAGTGCTTGGGAAAATGTAGCTTGTGTGAACACTACCACACTACTTGATCAATAAAAGAGCTTTGCTACTGAAAAGCTATTTGATTTAGAAAACAGCAACGCTACAACCACACTACTGAGAAATGTAGTTGAACTAGTAATGCTGCTACTTGTAGCGAAGCTCCTGCCCAACACTGCTGGGAATAAGCAACAAAACAAATCTTTCTTCCAGTCTGAAAATTTCCCCCAGGCTCAGCTGGAGGCTATAAAACTTGTTGTGTCAGTCATCACATTCCAGCAGTAAAAGCACAATAGATGTAGATCAATTAGATCAAATGTATTAACAATGATTTAATAGGAGAACGCTGGATATTAAAATTCTCTTCCTCCTTTTTTCATCTGACTTTATGATAATAAACAGTCCTGTACAGCCTGAGCATTTAAGATTTTGTTGATTTTATTCACTGGCTAAACATCAACTGTTACATCTTCAGTTTTCATCTTAAAAACTCAAGAAACAAAATCTGATCTCTCACTCTTTCAGCATAAAATCAAATCCAAATTGAAGCTGATCAAGACCCAGCTAGAAACCGATGTGGAGAAGGAAGGCTCTCAGGTCTTAAAAACTCAAGAAACAAAATCTGATCTCTCACACTTTCAGCATAAAATCAAATCCCCTCTCTGCACATCACATATACATACAGTCTTACCTTGGCAGGGTGTTGTCATCAGTATGCAGAGATGTGTGTGTGAGCTGCTGTTGATGTACAGTGCAGATCGATTGTAATTGACGGTGTATGCCTTTCTCACCTGCACCTCTACAAGCCTCCCTGGACACGCCCATTGCTCTGCCTTCAACGACACAGATGTGAGTATGCAGTGGTACATGAGTCACTCTGAGTAACTTTGAAAGGCAGAACTGCTCTTTTTTACTTTGTTCTTTGTTTCTGAGAGATTATTGATGGAGCTTGTGTGTGTGTGTGTATTTATGTGTGCCACTCTCTGATGGAGAGTAACCTGTTTCCCTCCTTTAAAGGGGACTGATTATGCTTTTCCTTTTTTTCAGTCATATATGTAATGTTACAATACCGGATATTCATATTAAATGTGGCCAAACTGTCAAATAATGAGGTAAACATATGTAGAAGTAATCACTGTGAGCAAAAAGCACTGGCTTCAGACTGCTCTGAACGCTCGGTTTCCAACATTTTTTTCTACTTTCAAATCGAGCCAACAATGGCTCATGACAGATTTCTTTATATGGTCATCTGCTCTATGCACAGCACGCAATTCACATGTTGGAGGTGTGCTGGTTGTCTGCGGCTCTTCATCAAACATCATCATCACTGTGGCAGTTTCTGCTTGTACTATTCCTCCTTGCATTATTTCTAATTGATCCACTGAACAAAGAGCTGCAAATATCTCCATATCTTGTTGTTCAGACCAGTTTTTAGCGCCGCTAATGAAGCTCTGCTAATGAGGTGAGGAACATGTTTAATTTCCTGTAAATTCTTCACAATAAAAATCTTCCATTATGTAGTCATTTAAAAGCTTTTAATATGAAGCAGTAAAGCAGGAAATGTTGGGTTTTCATCGGCAGGCTTCCTGAAGCTGGCCAATCAGAACAGAGTGGGCTCATCAGGAGGGGGGCCTTAAAGAGACAGGAGCTAAGACTGCCCGTTAAGAGAGAGAGGCTGAACTGAGGGGTTGTATAAAAGGTCAGTATAAGATAAATAAGGAGTTTTTTGAACTGTGAATCATGCAAAGCTACTCTAGTTGAGTACCAGAATAGGGCTGAGCGTTTTTTGAAAAATATCTAATTGCAATTATTTTGACTGATATTACAGTTGCGATATGATTTGCAATATTAGAGCCAATGATAACTTTACATCATTATTCTCATTTGCATGGAAAAACATATTAAAATGATTGTGTTTTGATTTTTGTGGGGATCTGTACCAGAGAAAGGTATTTTCTTAAATCTGTAGAATATGATGTGTAAGCAAGGACATCTCTGCGACAATATTTAATTTAAAATGGTATTTTGATGCTGATTTTGCCTTTAACAAATATTGCACCTCCTGCAATTTGAAAACTGCGGTAGGCCATATTGCAATTTTGATTAAATGTCAATTAATTGTTTACGCATAAGTTTACACATTTGCATTCACAAAAAAATGACAAAAATTAAAAGTTGTTCCTTTATGTTAGCCAGAAACACTTGGATGAGGATGGGACACCAGAACTCCACACTGAAACTCAGACCAATGAAATTCTTCAAGGTGGTCCGCAGGCTCCCACTTGCAATGATTAATGAACAAACAAGCTGCAAAGATAAAATTAAATGCAATTTTTACAGGCTGCCCTGCAAACAGGTAACCTTCAGGGAATGTTCCCTAAAGGTTCTCTGAAGGTTATTAAAAACCTTTAGGTAACTTTCAGGTATTAAAAAAAACATTACAGAGCCCTTAGGAAAATTTACCTGTTGCAAGTCTATGGATCTAACTGAAACAACTTGATGGTGCCAATTAGGATTCTGTATAACTGCAAAAATGAAAAAAGAAAAATACAGGAGATTTATGGGGGAAATTACATAATGGGAGCACGGTGGGAAAGGGGGTGAAAATACGAGAGAAACCTGGGAAAAACAGGAGAGTTGACAGATCTGGTTGAGCTGTCTAGTGTTTCATATATGGTCCAGCCATATCTTAGGTTTTTACATGGTCTTGTTCTGCTGTTGGTCACTGGATGACAGAGTACTGCTAGGGGTTAAGTGCCTTTCCTAAGCACACTTTACATGTAGATATTGAGGGAGGCTGGAACATAACTCAGATTTCTATGTGTAGGGATTTGAACCAAAGTCCAGCCACACTAGAGCCCATTTCTATCAATACAGACAGTTTTCTCTCTAATAAAGATCCCAAAGTTTCCTAATGTTACGAACAAGTCAGGCTGGTGCATTCATGAAAACGTGTATTTCAGTAGTAGTGTCATATGACTTTAATAAAGTGCTCCGATGCTGTATATACAGTATATATGTATAAATATAAATAGGATTCAAGAGGCATCCAAAGTGGACAGAAATTCTATTATGTGGAAAGAGACAACACATTTTGATCCTTGTCCACCATAAAATGGAAGTCCCTTTTAGTGTATGTTGGTGGTGAATATAAAGAGATTTCAGTTTCATCTCAGATTGCCTCAACATTTAAAATAAGCAAACCCACTAAAATAGTAAATAGTTGAATATTAAATACATTTTTATCTTTAGCTTCCGGTTCATTTACATTCTTCTCTCACCCCCCAAAACAAGTGGGTGGAGGATCTATGGAGGTAAAGGTGTGTCTGAGAGTAAGGGGTGTTTTGCACATGATGTCAGCTGGGTGAAATGGTGTGTATGTGTGTGTGTGTCTGTGTCTGTGTCTGTGTCTGTGTCTGTGTAAGTGTGTGTTTCGATGGGACTGATGAACAACATTCCAGAGAATAGAGCAATCCTTACAGAGTTTTTTACATTCCTGTAGAAAGGCTGAGGTGTGTGTGTGTGTGTGTGTGTTTGTGGTATGATGACTTGTATTAACTGGGACATTTTTTAGTGATTACAAGGCAGAGGTTTATCCCCTTTTCCCTTTAATAGCTTGGACAGAATATTAATGCTGATACCAAAGAAAATGCTAATGCTAATGATAATTCATCTATTTTTCATACCCAAGTATTCTATTAAAGAGAGAAGAAAACACACAGAACCAAATTTTTAGTTGCACTACTAAGATTAGAACCACTCAATAGTAGTAATAATATTGAGTTTGATCCATACACGGAAACTTCTGAAACCAGTGCAACAGGTAAAAATACCAACAACTGGGTCAAATGAAATGTTAGACATAATACTTATAATTGCATCAAGATATAGCATACAACAAATTTACAAAAGGGCCTTTTTGTGCTGAAATAGCCCGTTTAATGGGGATATTTACAAAGAATATACACTGACGGTCTCTGACACTGACAGCAGGTTTATCTGTCACTTTTAGCATTTAGTCTTTTGCTTTTAGCCTCAAGCAGATAGAAAAAAGATAGCCAAGCTCTTAAAGCTGCTCTGTGATTTAAAAAGTTTAAAAACTATCATATGTAGCTTGGAGCACCGCCCTGGGGAGCCTAATGAATTATCAATAAAATCTATTTTCAGTTTTGGTGCATCTTAAAATGAATAAGCAAACAGTGGAGAAATTATTAGTGCTTCTATTTCTCTTGTGGCCGGTGAGAAACAGAATCAATCTGATTTTAGCCATATTCCTTTATAGAATAAGATTTTGTGTTTCTTATGGTTGTTCAGTGTTCCCTAACCGTTTATATGCTGCCTTGATGTTACTGTATTTGTTAGTTCCAACATAAAATCAAGATGTCTGATGCCAAGAACTTCAGAAATTTTAAGGCATCCCACACTGAATGAAAGAAAGCCTTTTGGTTCAGTATGTTGAAAAGACACAGATGTCTGATTAGGGACAAGGCATTAAACTTGTTTTGCAGCATGTTTATTAAATGTTGTCAACACTCTACTTGTTCACTTGTTGGTTAGTGTATGGTTCTATTTAAAGGAAAAATAAGCCAAGTTATAAACTGAGCATACTCAGCCAAATGTAAATAAAAAAGCAAATCTCCACATCTATGCAGTGGCTAAATGAACATTATCAGTACTATTATTAGCATTACATTACATGCTCCAAACAAATTACTTAAACTACAATACTAAATAAACTGTGAGGAGGAGCATTCTAAACATAAATACAGATAATTAAACACACATTAACCTGTCCAAAAGTTTGGCACTTATGAATACCTGCATGCACACACAACAGCAACAAGCAGCTTCTTCGAACTCCAACCGAACTGTCTCTTCAACTGCAGGAACCCAGTCTCAGCACCTCTGTTCATGGAACACCTGCTTGTTAACTATCATAGAGCTGCCTCAGTGAACAAAGAATCCCATAAATGATCTAGTCTCATTGGCTGTGATTGATAGGAGATTATGAATAATGACAGGTAAAAGGCCCAGTGAATTTCAACATCAGGGAATCTAAGAGCCTTTTCCACAGCCGCCCACAAATTTCCCAGGGGAATTGGTAATCAGGAAAAGGCCATGTGTGTCTCTCTGAAAGGGCAGGTGTGATGTTCAACATCCCTGGGTTAGTCTGGGAGAGCGGGCAGTCTTATCAGATGGGCCACTGGGTGGATGTAGCTATAGTCTCCCATCCTACTTTAGCTGTTTGAGTCTTACCATTTGACCCTGGAAAGACAGCTGTGACCTGTCCAACTGACCACAGGGCCTATGGCAACTATGAGTCAACTATCATAACGATTGTTCCAACCAACAAATCTTCAGCCTCACTTTCCGCCGGCAACTTGTGCATTCCTGTTGGGAGCGATGAATGGCTTCTCTCCCCCTCAAAATCCAGGACTTTCTCCTCATTTCAATGGACACTCTCTCCAGACCTGGATGGTGCAACCACTTATCAAAGTCCTGAATGATTAACCGGGTAACAGGGTTGTGGGCTTCTAGTACAATGGAATGGACAGAGTCCTGTCCTACTAGGGCAGCATGTCGCAGGCTGCCTCCAACACAGATGAGCTGGGTGGAACTGTTGTACTCCGGGGCTAAAAGGTGAAGGTGACTGCTGGTTGCTACCAGTTGGCCTGACTTCAGTTGGTTGATCTCAGTGAGGAAAATCTTTTGTTGAGCTTGACATAGCACAGCCATCTCTGCTTTTCAATAGTCATCCGCTGCAAGGCTGTAGTGAGTGCTCACTTCTCCTAGAAGAGTGGCATCCAAGAATTCAAACCATGTTTGGTATTAACCAACATCAGGTGTGGTGGAGCTTGGAATCTGGGAAATGACACCACAAAAGTTAGGTTGCTTGAGTTCCTCCTCCTCAGTAGCAGGGAGGGATGTAGGCATTTCTGGCCATTCTTCAGGTGGCTGCTGGAGAAACTGGGGCCCATGTGACCACCTACTTGGTTTTGACAGCTCAACAAGTCTCAGTCCTCAGGATTCATCCGCTTCTGGATTTTAGCCAACCAGGTGCCAACAAACACCTTATAGTGGCAGAGTCTGACCACAGCTTAACCTGCTGGATGGGAAGACTTAGCTCTGTCTTCAGTATCTGAGGTAGTTGGGTGTCAGTCAATGCAGCACACTGTTCTAGCAGAAGAATTGACTGCTGCCTTTTTGGTGTAACTCTAGATCTCGCTGTAAGGAATGCAACTTCAATACTTCCATTTGGTCTGTCTGTAACCAGGAAAGCAACTGAGCCATACACGTTCTCTGGTGCATTGCAAAAGACATGAATGTCTCTCTTGTTCTCAAACATGTCCATGTTTGGGCTCATATAGCACCGTGGCAACAATATCTTCTCAAGGTCAGGTAACTCTGTTTGCCAGGTCTGTCATGCACATAGAATGGTTCCTGGGAGCCGTGGATCGTCCCACTCTCTTTTCTTGTCCCATAGACGTTGAATCAGGATCTTAGCTCAGGTGGTAAAGGGTGTTGTACATACTCCACATGGTGATCACAGTGTCATTGGTGGGCCGGTGCTTATAAGATAACATATCTGTTGGACAATGCTAATGCAATCCGAGTGCCAATTCAAAGAAGTCTGGTCATGATTGATCCAAAGCTCACTGCTGGTAGATCTGGCATCTGCATGAAGGTAGCTTATAATAGACAGGTTATTGCTTGCCCACTGCTATAGATAAAAACCTCCAGTGGCCAGAAGATTGTGAAGTTTCACCACCAGAGCTTCCTTTTCTAAACTGAAACTCCTGAGACAGTTGTCCACATAAAAGGACTTTTCTACAGACTCACGGATATCTTCTACTGGGTGGCTGTGATCACACACATGCTTCTACAGTGTATACATCACACAGCATGGACTGCAGGTGGTCTCAAATGGTAACACCTTCCACTCATATATGCTGGGTAGATTTTACTTCTGTAGGTCTCTCCATAAGAACTGAAGAAGAGGCTTATCTTAAGGGAGAAACCTCACCTGGTGTAGATGGCCACCTTGTGTTCATGAAACTGAAGAAGCACTACAAGCAGGGGAGGACCTAGAGTGGGTTCTGGTAAGAGGAGGGTGTTCAAATTATTTCTGGCGCTGGTATGAGTAGTTCAATTCTACTCTGTTCTTGTTATTGTGTTGCACCATGTCATATGGTATATACCAGGCCTCTGCAGACTGCTCCACCTCTTCAGGCTGCTTGGGGAAGTCAGCAGATTGTGACACCTCAGCTCCATTAGCCACTGCTGTTGACCTCTCTGCACTGAGATATAGAGACATCGCCTTGGCTGAGTACTTCTTGTCCTTCCACTGCTCCTTTTTCCTGGGGTCATCCTTGCGAGGAACAAAGAATTGGGTGTCATCCTCGTGGACTTGCATCTCAAAGTTTAACTAGTGTCCAAGATCATGTAGTGTGGGCATTGGGACTTTTACTGGGTGCACTCTCCTCTTAAAACTGCTTCTCAGATCATGTAGAAGCTTGTTTAACAAGCGTGATATGTGGGACCCACACTGCAGTTCAACACTGCCTTCCCTCCCCAACTGTTCAAGCATACCGATTAGGGAGCGAACTCAAAGGGCAAACATTTAGAAGGCTTTAAAATCACCACTACAAATGTCAGGTTCATTCATGGGCTCAGCTATTCATGCAAGGGCTAGTTGGTGTGGCTGTCTAAACTGTTTGTGAAGGGCTTCCATGGTCTTGGAAAAGGGGTATGGAGAGTTGCTGTATGAATATACAATTAACTAAGCTTCTTCTAGCTTGAGATGGTCTGTGAGGACTTGAAACTTCTCTGAGGCGTCAGATGGTAAGAGATTCTCGAGAGCTACTCTGAGCTGAGAAAATTCTCTGGGGTCTGGATGGACTGGTCAGGGATGGTTGGAGCGGGACCCCTGTAGGTACCCCCAACTAGTGATGGAATATGTGGCCTTGAGTCCTCTCTGTAAGAACAGGGCTTGTACAGATGGTATTCTGCCAGGGGGACCTCCCATGATGCACTGAGATCCTCTCTCTTTGTCTCCTTCTCTATCTGCATGCATTCACGTCTCATGAATGCATGTTACTAATTTGGCATCTTCTCTCTCCCACAGTTTTGTGCTTTCTTGCCTCACAGGTATCTTCCAGAACTGTACAATCTGGATCTGTGGTTGCAAGCCACCTACTGCCCCCATGATCCTGCTCAACACCCACTACTAGTATTATTATTATGATCATTATGATTATTATGATTATTATTATTATTACATCTCCCTCTCCCTCCTCTCTCTTTCTCTCTCAACCCAGCGGGTCGAGGCAGATGGCCACCCACCTAGAGCCTGGTTCTGCTTGAGGTTTCTTCCTGTCAAAGGGGAATTTTTCCTTGCCACCATCACCAAGTGCTTACTCATGAGGGAACGTTGGGTCTCTTCCATTCTGTTGGTGTTGAACCCTTAGTTGCTCATCAGCCCTTCTTCCCATGAGTTTCTCCATCTTTTGTTCCATTTCTTTGAATGCCTTAACGACTATGGGCAGTTGATCAGCTGTATGTTGCAGCTCTATAGTCTCTCTCCTCATTTCATTGTTACCTCTATACAGGTCATCCCTGTCACTGGTCAGCTGTTGGATGGCATGACGATGATGACAATTCTCACAGCATAGAGACTAATATTCTCTGTGAACTTCCTCAACGGGATCCCACTGATCCACCACTGTCCAGCGTGGAGGGCTCAAATGCTGGCTGATGGGTGCACTGAACCCTGAAAATCCTCATCATCTGATTCATTAGCTTCACCCTGAATACAGGGACCTTCATCTTTATTGTAAAGGAATAAACAAATACAACAACTTGATGATAAATCAAGATATTTATTGAACTACCAAGGGGTAGGGATGAATGGGGGGTAACTAAGCATATACACATATATACAATTAGAATAAATGAATGAGAAATTAAATTAACAAGTTATTGCTGAGAGAATAAATGAATTAATGAGGGTTATCAAACAAGTCAAAAGAGCAATGAGGGCAAATAGTCCTAACTAAAGCCAAATATAAATATAGAGAGAGTGCTGATCATGACGAAGCAGACTTGGTGATCCTTGGGTCGCCAAGGGGACAACCAGATGAGAACTGCTGTAGGTCAGTGAAGCGCTCTGATTCAGCACTTCCCCAGGAGAGGTAATGCAGTCGGATAGGTTCAGACTAGCTGAGGCCGTGTAGCAAACACACCGTGGGGTTATGTGTTTTCGGTCTTGATGCATTCAGTTGCAGTCTGAGGAGTTTGATACTGAAACTCTAACAACCAAAAAGGGTCTTTTGAACAGTCTTATAAAAAAGGTTTAACTACACGATAAAAATAGGAGATTACAAAAATTCAATATATATTCAAATGACATGCAAGACGAAACTGATACTTGGCCTGTGGCTTTAGGCAGCTTTGCAGTCTTTCTTCTTAGCTGAGAGTTCCTTTTTGGAGATTGAAAAAAATGAAAAAGACAACGGCCGAAACGCAACGAATGGGCCATAAGGGCTGACAAGGCAGAGAGGAATACAGATTAAAACAGCCACAGACAAAGAGTTGTAAAAGTTTTTACAGTCTAGTGGGTGTGTTTTGGAGGAAAGAGGATCTTTAACGCTCTTTTGGAGGGAACGCCTTGATTACTAAATAAAATTTGTGTTAAGGGAAAATCTGGCCTTCAACTAACATTGAATAATTTTATTAATTTCTGTTATCAATGTTGACATATCATGAAAGCCAGTGGGAAAACACTTAAAAATTGCAATATCGCTTAACCAAATAAATACAGAATAATATCAATACCTTTCTAATCTGTAGCATGAGAACTATTAAGAAAAGTCTACATGATCCTAGCAATCAAACCATAGCTAAATAATACACTTGTAAGTTAATATCAGAATAAATCCATGTAATAATAGTGTGTGACTTATATGATGGTCTTAAAAAGTTGTTCCTGAAATGGTCACTAGGTGGCAATGTGGCACCGTGTAAATTAACATTTTTGAGAAAGAAAGTGAATTTCCTATAATTCCAAAATAATTAACGTGTTCAGAATTACAACAAAGGTTAACATTGGTTAGACAAGTCAAGATATACATGTTTACACATTTTAGTGGCATCTTTTGTCTCAAGACAGACTTAAAAAATCAATCACATAATCAATCCCAGTCTGTTGCTAATAATATGATGTAACTTGGAAGTCATTCATGTTTGATTTTTGCTTTGTGCAATGGCTCATCCATGGAAATAAGCTACATTTGAACTGCAACCTTTCCTCAACAATTTCATAAGATGGGGCAACTGCAGACAAAAGTAACAGGATGTTATGTCTTATTTCAATGGGTCCAGCTCTGCCTTCATTTCTGTCATTTACAGCATTTTTTCTTCTCGACATGAAGGACTCTGTTGCAGCGGGGGCATGTGTGGTATGCATCCTTGAAGTTTTTCATGAAGAATGGAATCAGGCAGCAGCACAGGACTAATCTGTAGCACACACACACATACACACACACACAGAGTAAGTGTCAGGTAGTAAGTCTTTTTGACCACTATACATTTTTGTGTTTGATCATTTGTTTTTGGTTTTATTAAATGAAAAACAATTGCATTTATACAGTCAAAATGACACCTTTGAAACTAAATATGACACCCTCTATCCTTTTAGACCCTCGGTGTCAATAAGAAAAACCCACAAAAGAAGAAAAAGAATTAAAAGAAGTACTGTCTAAGTAAGTTATAGTAAAATTACTTTCTGTTTAAATTTAAAGCTGTAATGTCAAATTGTGTCACTTTTGAGTTGTAGTATACCAAACTGCTATGAAGATCTGTTCAAATTACGTGAAGATGCAGCTGAAGCTGACTGGCGATCTTATTTTGTCAATTTTTAGTGTCAACTTGCGACACACTCTCACTAAATAACACTTTGAGAACTTTTGGCAAGATCAGGGACACATTCTCATTACATTATACTGTATGTTTGGGCTCATGCATCCCAACCTTCAAAAGTGATTTGAGTTGAATTCAGACATAATGCTGGATTATGTATGTCAAGTGTCATTTGTTAATTTGATTAATTGCAAAATTTGCCAGACTTAAGTACAATATATGGTGCATTAATAAAGTTTCCCAAAATGTGTTTTGCTTATTGTTACTTGAATGTTTGACCGTCACTGTGCAAAATGATGCATGCAAAGACACTAGGAGGCTGTTTTCCCATTCGGCTGCAGAAGTGAGGAGAGCTCACTTTGAATCTGAGTTTAAGGTGTGTATGTATGGGAATGATTTGTGACATCACTTCTAGTCTGGAGACAATTGTGCTACAGTATGTAACTTACACAAAAGAGTGATGTGGAAACTTGAAGCGTCCAGTGCACATACACTGAGAATGGACTTTACAGTGAAGTAGGAGACATCTTGTGTCAAGCAGTTGAACTTTTGGAATGATAAATATTTATATATTCATACATTTTGGATTTTTCAATGAGGAAGAAGGATTAAATGTAATTTTGAATTTTAAGAACTTTTAACTACGTAATTGAACTTTTTTTGGTGGAAAAACCATATCAGACACAAATTATTATTCAAGGCAGAGTATTTTTATGCATCTTAAAACATGTCTGGAGGGGGTCTTTAATGATGTGTTCTTGTCTTGGGTCTGTACTGGCTGTTCTCTGGGTCTCTTGGAGGTAACAGAGATGTACTGTTTGTATGAAGAGGTCAGTAGGGGCCCAAAAGCAAATTTTTGCCCTGGAGTCCCCTAACCAATTAATACAGCCATGCCAATCCATGCAACACAGCCTCAAAATGTTTTAAGGTATGTTCATATCTGTATTTAGAGATTCTAGTCAGCTCAACCAGGACACATTTTAGTACAAAGTGCTGAGATACAACAACAGCCCTGAACCTTACACTCACCCACAGCAGATGAAGAGTAAGCACATCAGCCAGGCGTAAGTTCCAGCTTTGTAGGTAACGTTGGTCATGACCTGCTGTTGGCAGGATGTGCAGGTTGTCATTCCAGGAGAATTCCCCAGCGCCGTGTCGTAGCTCACAAATTTCCTTCTGCCATCTTCAGAATCGAGACCTGAACCCACGCCTCCTCCTCCGCTGGTGTACACTGATGGAGGGAGAGAGGAAGAGGGATTTAAGACAGGTGAAGTGGTGGCAAGAATAAAAAAAGAATAACTACAATGTTTCAAACTTTATTTAAACCCAACAAGAGTTTCTTAGTTTTGATGATACAAACTTACAATGAACTAGAATAAACTATAGCTAATGTTTTTGATATGTGTCTACAGGAAGTGTGAGTTTACCTGGTGTGACCTGAGTCATGGACTCCTGTGAGGAGGGAGGAGGGGTGAACGGAGTGTGGACATGGTAAACCTTCACCCCGCTTGCCTGATCTTCAACTGGAACATAAGAAGAGGGGGAGGAGAGACAAAAGCAAGATGGAGTTGGTGAGCTAATCTGATGATGAAGATGATGGTGATGATGATGTGTGTGGACATACGTGTGTTTAGGCTTACCAGGTACGATGTAGGGGGGAGGTTCTTTTTTTCCATCTACAGTCATTGTGCTGCAGAGAGAGAGAGAGCATAGAAAGAAAGGGATTGTTGTGAAGGCTACTCTTCATCATTAGCATTAAAGACAAAACACACTAATAATTAGACATTTCGTTCTGTGACAGAAGTGACTCTAAGGTTGTTGTCCTGAGACAATTGTGATGTTGCTTCCTGCCACCAGATGGAGGTAAGGCCGGACTGATTCAGCTAAAAACGTTCATCCTGAAGCTCTGATAAAAATGTCTGTCAGCCCTTGCTGACACATATTTAGATCAAAGTGATGAAGTAGTTGTCAGCCCAGAGTATATACTGCACTGTGTGGGTGTGTATTGTCAGCGGCCCTGGGAGGGGAAACTCCTGGGTGTGACTTTGTCTGGGGTGTGATGGCTGGCATGTTTCAGGTGTGGTTGCTGGAAAAAATTTTTTAGTTTCTTTGTATGTTCACACAGAAACCTCGCAAGACTCATTTGTTTTATTTGTAATTTTTAGATATTTATACCACAATGACTATCCCAACCTCTCTAATTTCTATTAAAAATTTCTCTTTTAAACTACTACTTGTCCTTTTAATGATTGAGTTAACCTCATTTTCCTATTTTGCCCATACTTCATCTGTGTTTAAACTTTATTTATTAATACGACCCTGACTTGTAACAGCTGATCACATCTACAACTGCCTGTATATTTTATATATAAAAAAAAATTCAGCAGCATTCTGTATGAATTAATTAGTGTAAGGGAAATGTAGGTTTTGCATTAGCTGTAACATGTTACATCTCTGACACTGTGCTGGGAGAGTGGACACTAAACAGTGAGGCTGATATCAGTGAGACAGAATTAAAACGATTATGCTGGGTTACACACTACATTGTCTTGTGAATCCCTTTTGCATGTGAATGCAGTTTTAATCCAGCACGGGAATGGCAGACCTGCCACTAACAATGAAAGCTACTATTCAGAGAGTTAATGACAGAATGTAAAAATCTTGGACTTTTATTTAAAAAATGCAGACAACAAAGAAACATCAACAACTGGGTTTGATTTCATGAAAATCGTAAGGATTATAGTTTTAAGACTAAAATGAATCCAAAGATTAATTGAAACATAAGTCCTTGTTTAAAAAAAGAATAAGTGCAGATTGACAGCATCTAAATATCTATGTGATATTCTACAATAAAACTCTCTATAACCTTTTGGCTACTTGTGAGGAAGCTGCCACACCTTGATTCAAGCAAACTCACAAAAAAGTGAGTAAGTATGAAACAATCAGTGTGGTTGCTTCCCTCTTACATGGTCACGTAGAACATTATTAGATGTTATTTCTGTGTTAATAGACGTCATTTCTACACGCAAAGCACACCAGTGGCATGTGAAAAATGCCTCTTAAAGCTTCATTGACAAAGCTAAGTCATCCATGAATGCCACAAAACACAACAAAAACCAGAGGACAAGCAGTCAAGGGGAGGAATAAAAAGGAGCAACAATGAAATGATGTTCATTAGTGGTCAAATTAAGGATTGAATATCTGTGATGTTACAGTGTTTCTTCACAATGAGACAATCCTGTCAGTCTAGAAGATCTACAGTAATTACTGCCATTAGTCCACAGCTGAGGACTTAGATGAGAGGACAGTGTGGGATGTGGCCTTATTAAAATATAATTAGGAAACGTGTGACACCAATCTAACCTACAAATTATGAAACACTGTCTCATTATACTATTGTGATATTATCACAGTAGAATAAGGAACAAACCTCCCAGCCGGCGCATACACACTTTGAATATTAAAGTTACATATGGAAAAATGCTGAGGTTTTATTATTATAATTAGAGCTTGTAAGTAACAAAGCAGCATTACTGTAGTATGGTTTTGAGATGCTGGCATTTGACTTCATTTTGTGATATTTTGGAGGGAAATTTATTTTTGGATTTATGAAGTTAACTGTTGGCTGTAGTTACTTTGTAGATTTGACATATTAGCATGTAAAATATAATGCATTAACTGCTCACATATAAACAGATCAGTAACTTGATAACCTTCATGTGACCAGTTCACTGTGTGGTCAACAAGTAACACTGTTTAATGCTTTCTCTTGCGAATTTGTGTTCTCTGAGTGAGTCATGTAAAAATTTCCACGACAGGTCCCATACTGGAAAAACTCACCTAAAAGATGCACATGACTCTACCTCTCTACCTTTCTCTCCTCTCCTTTTGTCTCCTCTTTTTGTCTCTCTTTCCATAAAACAAACATAAAAACACACACTGGCGTGACTAAGCATTCATTAACACAATAACACAAAGTACACACAGAAGCTTGACTATCATGTAACATCCTGTCTGTACATGCGTCTCAATTTCTCTCTCTCTCTCTCTCACACACACACACTCGCTCTCTCACTACCCTGGCAGACTTTCCTTGAGCCATTCGTTACATGCACTGAGGTGTGTGTAGCCATAGTTCATCATCTGTCATCGCAGTTTAGACTCGCAGAAGATGACAGACTGCTTTGTCATTGTGTCATACACAAACACATGTACACACACACACACACACACACACACACACACACACACACACACACACACACACACACAAAGCCTGTATATACACCCATATGTTGGTGTAGGAATGTGACGGAGCTGCATGCTTCTCTCTGTGTCACAGACTTGAGGGTGTGCCGACCGACTTGCTGATGAACTCGCTGTGTCGCACAAATCTATCTAAAATCTGTTGAGTGGGCTCATCTCAGGGGGGGAAAAACTGAGGTCATGTTGTGTGAATGACAGTTTTCTTTTTTTTTTTTTTTTAAGTGACAGCTGAATACAATGTCTGGTAGTGAAAAATGAGTAACATACTTCATTCTTAAAAATCTCCAAATGGGATTTGAATGTATTTCCAACATGTTTTCAGTATTGCTGTCTATGTTGCTACACAGCTTAAACATTGTACAGTTTATTCTCTCCAACCTAATTCAAGGCAGCAACCAGTTTGTCTGTTTTGATAAAGAGCTAAGTCAGGGTAGGAGTGCTGATCTTTGATAACTGGTTTCTCGTTCACTTGTTGGCTTTGTTGCACTGTGCTGTGAGCTGCTGATGTGGCATTAATTGGAAAGTTCGGGGCGTGTTGGGTTCAGGTTAGGCAGCTGATTCTGTAAAGTTGTTTCCAGCAGCCCTGGTGGCTCAACATTTTGTCTTTTTCAATGAGTGAGAAAAATAGTACTTGGAGAAGTACTGAAATGTGGCTGCAGTGCAGTCATGGTGCATTCAAGACCTCTTGAAAAAAGCAGCTTTGATCTCACTGGGATTTGCTGCTTGGAAGTTTTGAGAGTCCAATTGCAACCTTGTTTCTATTATGAAAAAGATGAAATGAAACAAAAACAGTAAATGGATAGATAGAATAGAACAAATGAGAGAAGTGAGAAGCGATATAGACAGATGGATAAATAGGACACATGTTGATGTTTCTGTCATCACATGGGACATGTGGCTGCTAGTGGAGGCTGCGACTGGGTGCGGCTTCCGAAGTATTCATCTGCCACATTAAAGAGATGCTTTAAAATCACGACGGGGGAAAGTTAGTGGCAGCTGCTCAAACAATACATCTACTGTGAGAAAGGACCGAGGCACATGACCTCAGCTCAGACAGTGTTTGTTTTCTCTGAAGCTTTATTACCGAGACTCTGAATTTACTGCTGAAGTCAGATGCAGGTGCCTGGGAGTGGATTAAGGAATGGGTGAGACAGATTGAGAAAACTGGTCTAGTTAATGAGCACAACCTCCCATCCATCTTGTTCTGTTTACAAAGAAACATCCCTAAAGCAAGTGGATGAGTTCAAAATATAAAACTGACACCAGCCGGTTAGACTTTCAGGTGATATGCTGGTGAAGTGGTTGATCAGCAGGTTAAGACAGAAGATCACCTGCAAACTGATCTGTTGAGTTCTGTGAGACTGTCACGCTCTCTGATGCTAAGCAGGCCGATTTGTCATGTAGACAAGTTAACACCCTGAGACACATCTGAGTCATGGGTGTGGCCATACTGTATGTGACATCTGTCCTGGTCAAAGCTGATCAGCTGATGAAGGAGGGGGTAATTTAACTGGAAATTACCCATTTAACCACTCATCACTTATCATTTCAGAGAGATAGAGATATCTTTCCAGCAGCTGTTGAATTTAATGCATCAAAGCTCAACTAGAATGTTGTTTAAATTTTTTCTTTATTTAGTTCAATCACTGTTATTTTCGGATTGGCATTGATTCTGATCTGACCCCTAATCAGCCAAAACACACAGGAAACATTCCCCCAAAACAAAGGTTCACTGTTCCACAGTGCTTCACTGTATATCCAGCTTACATAGAATAGAATAGGATTCCAAACATGTATTTTCATATTACATTACATATTATATAACAATAAACTATATAGTAGCCTATAAATATCATGGTCCAGTTTTTTCTCATTATTTCTGTTGTTCTTGTGGTTGCGGTATAGTTGCTCATTTCATATGAACAACTATATTACAATACAAAATCATATGAGGACTTTACAAACAAACAAACTTCTTAACATTTGCTGTATATAATTATAGTTAATAGTTAGTAATTGTAACAGTAGAATTTTCCACCTGTAGCCACTTGTCAATCTAAGACGTTATTGCGACTCTACACCACTTCTTTATAAAGTTACAGGCACAGGTTTGATATACATGAGCACTAAAACCTACACGCACCACATATTTAATCTAGCATGTTTCTCATTGTTACTATGGTTAGTATTCCTACTATTTCTACTACAGCTATTGTAATACTGCTACAGCTAGCACAACTGATGCTGCAAAACTAGTGATACTACTAGTACCTTTACAATTACTAACTACTAATTACTAATTACTAACTAATCCAAAACCCAATCCAGATATAAGTGAACATGTAACAAAGAACCTAAAGAACACTAAGTTAAAGTTAAAACAACACCCACACATGTACAGAATAAAACAACATCAGATCAAGTCCATTAATATCCAAAATGTCTTTAGTGAATAAGAGTGAGAAGATTTCACAGGAGATCCTCCTTCTCTCTAAAAGTACACTCTGTGAAAGGCACTAAATGTTACAGTCTGCAAATGCACAGACATCAATAAGCACAATGGAATAAATCTTGGAATTTATTGTTATCCTTGACATTTGTTGACGTGTGATTTAATGCCTCCTTTCTCTTTATGTCATATAAGGAGTCTAACATCCCCACAGGTCCTACAGTAATAGTTCTGCTAAATGACAGGTTCACTCTAAACCTAGAAATACCGGACTCTAATTCACAGAACAAGAGAGAAGGAGAGTTTCACAGCTGCATGTAGTGTGGGCTACACCCATGCCTTTACATGTTGTATAAAACTTAAAATGCCAAATAATAACTAAAACAAATGAACAGAAACAAAAAGGAAAAAGCGAACTGCAGCAAACATGACCAGGAATAAACAAACTAACAAAAAAATTTATTCTTGTCTGGCAATTTCCTCCAGACTCAGCTGGAGCCTATAAAACCTCTTGTGCTTGTCATCACATTGCAGTAGTAAAACCACAACAGATTTAGCTCAAAATGAATGTATTAACAATGATTTAATAGGAGATAAAATGCTGGAGATAAAAAGTCCTCTTTTTTTCATCTTAACTTTATAATAATAAACAGTTCTTTCCTGCCTAAGCATTTAAGATATTGTTGATTTTATTCACTGGCTAAACATCAACTGTTACATCTTCAGTTTTCATCTTACAAACTCAAGAAACATAAAATCTGATCTCTCAATCCTACAGTATTAAATCAAATCCTCTCTGTACATAACATATTCATTTCTGACAGTCTTACCTTGGTGGGGTGTTGTCGTCAGTATGCAGAGATGTGTGTGTGAACTGCTGCTGATGTACAGTCCAGACAGGTTGTAACTGACAGGTTCACCTGTCACACCTGTACCTCTAAAAGCCTCCCGGGACACACCCACTGCCCTGCCCTAATTGACAAAGACGTGAATATGCAGCGGTACATGAGTCACTCTGAGTGACTTTCAAAGGCAGTACTGCTCATTTTTACCTTGTTCTTTGTTTCTGAGAAATTGTTGAGGGAGTGTGTGTGTGTGTGTGTGTGTGTGTGTATGTGTGTGAGTGTATTTGTGTATGTCACTCTCTGAAGTGAGAATAACCTGTTTCCCTCCTTTAAGCAGACGATATGATTTAACACAGACTTGAGGCGATCATTGTTTTAGTCCTGGAATGGGACCAGAGGGCCATTGACAAGCTCTAGTGACATAAGTTTACACATGTTTGCATTCACTAAAAATGGACCATTTCCCCCCAAGAATGATAAAAATTCAAAGTTGTTCCCTTCACATTAGCATGAAACACTTGGATGATGATATTACACTAAAACTCCACACTGAAACTCAGACCAATGACATTCTTCAAGGTGGCTCCTCATATTAGGTTGAACGATCTCACCCATTTGCTCATATAGAAGAAATTCTGTGAGACTTTGCTGCCTTTAAATGATTAATTAACAAACTGGTTGTAAAGTTAAAGTTAAATGCAATTTTTACAGGCTATTTTTTGAAATCTGAACATGAATACACGCATTTGTGTGCATACAGTGTATGAACAAACCAGACTAAGCTTTAGGCGAAAGTCCTAGGAGCAAAATGGTTATCTAGGGCAAAGGTTGCAAGAATTCCTCATATTCAGTATTCAGAACAGACACATTTTGGACTAAATATACATTTAAACAAGATTTGTCCAAACGATTTTGAGCTGTCATGCATAATTTTATAGGTATAGAATTTTGCAACTTTCAATGTTGTATGTAAATACAGTAAAGAGTGAAGCAAAGTAAATTTCTCAGTATGGTCAGTGACCCATGAGCTATAAAACCACTAGCGTAGAACAAAACTTTGACATTTTGGGAAATATGATTATTTGTTTTCTTGCGGAGAGTTAGACGAGAGCATTGATACTACTCTCAATCTTCTCATCTAAACTCTCCACCAGAAAGCGAATGAGCATATTTCCCAAAATGTAAGACTATGTGTCTTTTGACTGCATTTTTCCTGTGTGAATATTTACTACATTTGATTTTGTTTAGCATATAAAACCTGCCTGAGTGTCCTTTTGTTATGTTGGCATTATTGAATTTCAGCTCAAAAGATGTCAGCTTTATGTCAGCTGGGAGCAGGCCAGTTCAACCACATTTTTCTACTATTGGTCACTGGATCACAGAGTACTGCTGGGGGTTGAGTGTCTGTCCTAACATGTAAGAGGCTGGAACATAATAGGGATTTGAACCAAAGACCAGTCAGCCTGGAGCCCAGTCTTATCAATCCAGACATTATTTCTCTGTCTAATAAAGATCCCAAAGTTTTCAAATGTTACAAACAAGTCTGGCTAAAATACTGTAAAAATGTAATCATGCATTCATAAAAATGTGTATTTCAGTAGTAGTGTCGTATAACTTTAATAAAGTGCTCTGATGCAGTATATACAATATATATATATATATATATATATATATATATATATATATATACATATACATAGGATTCAAGAGGCATCCATCTATGTGTTGCAAAATGGACAGCAATTCTATTATGTGGAAAGAGACAACACATTTTGATCCTTGTCCACTATAAAATGGAAGTGTCTTTCAGTGTATGTTGGTGGTAAATGTAAAGAGAGTTTCATTTCAGATTACCTCAACATTTAAAATAAGCAAACCCACTAAAATAGTAAATATTTAAATATTAAATACATTTTTATGTTTAGCTTCCGGTTCTTCTTTTATATTCTTCCCTCACCCCCCCCAAAACAGGTGGAGGATCTATGGAGCCAAAGGTGTGTGTGAGAGTGTGAGGTGTTTCCCTTTGCATATGATGTCAACTAGGTGAGGTGGTGTTAGGCGTGCGTATGTGTGTGTGTATGTGTGTGTATGTGTGTGTGTGTGTATGTGTGTGTGTGTGTGTGTGTGTGCGTGTGTGTGTGTGTGTGTGTCTGTATGTGTCTGTATGTGTCTGTGCAAGTGTGTGTTTCGATGGGCCTGATGAACCACATTCCAGAGAGTAGACCAATCCTTACAGAGTTTTTTACATTCCTGTAGAAAGGCTGAGATATGTGTGTGTGTGTGTGTGTGTGTGTGTGTTTTGATGGCTAGAATTAAAGTGCAAATAGACAACTTTTTTGCTTTAACTTATCATTATGAAGTAAATGTTGATTGCACAGTGTAATGGCTATAGAATAATGACATCATCTGCATTTAGATTGGTTCTCTATAGGCTTTACATTCAGTATGTAATTCTGTCTGCTACTGGGTACGATCTCCCGGGAAAATAAAGGCTCGAAAAGAAAGTGTGTCAACCATTGCGCAACCAAAAGAGGAAGAGAATAGCGCTTTTGTTTATTGGTATCTATATCTCATAATAATTTGTTAGGTGGCCAACCTCTTTCTATGGTCTTATTGCTATATAATAAATGTGGAATACAGGTAAATCTGATGACACACTACTTATATCTGCGTATGCTACTTTTAGTTGCATTTAGTATATTACCTGAATAAACTTGTCTTTTGATTTCTAGAGGGCTGTCTTCCCGTTAGCTACCGTGGCTAACGGGAAGACAGCCCTCTAGAAATCAGTTGGCTAAGCTATCAGCCCTACAGCCATATAATACTGGATCAGTATCCAGTCAGGCTGGCTGTCAGGCTCATCTACTTGTTCATGAAAATCAACAGACAGAAAATATATTATCACCGTCTCCATTGCGCAGTTTCTTTCATTTTGCAAAAACATAAACATGCTACCAACCCAGGCTTTTCTGAACACATACTAAGGAATCTGCTTTCATGTCTCCATTGTAGACAAAATGAATGAACAAACTCATCCTTTTTCTCCTAATGTTATTTCTAATGTTACTCCCCTTGTTTCAGTTAATTGTTTGTGTGAAGCAATAACTCAGACTATCTTATTAGTATGAAATGCACATCATTACAATAGTTTTTGCCTGTTCCCAAATTCAATATAAAATCGTGACGATTTCAATTTACCTGTTCAGTGAACATGCTTCTTTCTTCTCTCCTCTGTTTATCATTTTTTCACAGAGCTACACTTTGAGGAAAACGGAAAGCAATCCAGTTCTCTTTGCGATAGCAGTGCAAACAATAATACGACTTTTTTGAAAAGTTGTCTGTTTCCATTTTAACTTGGATATTTTTTAGAAATTTCAAGGCAGAGGTTTATCCCCTTTTCCCCATAATAGCTTGGACAGAATGTTAATACTGATACTAATGAAAATGCTAATGGTAATGATAATTCATCTATTTTTGATACCCAAGTATTCTATTAAATAAAGGAGAAAACACACAGAACCAAATTTCTGGTTATGCTACTAAGATTAGAACCAATCAATAAAAGTAATAATATTGAGTTTTATCCATACACGCAAACTTCTGAAACCAGTGCAACAGGTAAAAATACCAACAACAGGGTCAAATCAAACATTTGGCAAGACATAATACAAGTCACAAGACATAACTACTTATAATTGGATGGACATATAAAATAGTTAAGTTCAATATGAAAGCATGCAACAAATTTACAAATGCCTTATTGTGCATTTGTAATTTTTTTGTGCAGAAATAGCCCTTTTAATGAGGATATTTACAAAGAATAGATTCTCTGTCACTGACAGCAGGTTTATCTGTCACTTTTAGCATTTAGTCTTTTGCTTTTAGCCTCAAGCAGATAGAAAAAAGATAGCCAAGTTCTTAACGCTGCTCTGTGATTTAAAAGGGGTTTAAGATTTTGTGTTTCTTTTGGTTGCTCAGTGTTGCCTAAACTTTTATAAGCTGCCTTGATGTTTCTGTATTTGTTAGTGCTAACATAAAATCAAGATGTCTAATACCAAGAACTTGAGTTGAACTGCAGACATCCCACACTGAACAATGACCTAATCTACAGTAATTTCCTTAAAAGGTATAGTTGAGAATCATCTCCATAACATTGGACATCAATACCACACGTGTAACTAAAGAGGACCTAGAATTGAACCTTGTGGTACACCTTGTTGTTTAAGGGGCAGAGGAAACACAGACAGTGTTTTCTGTTTGTCAGGTAATATGAAAATAATTGGTCCAGCAGATAAAAATGCACTCCTGAAGCAAAAAGAATGCTGTGATTATTTTAATATATCACTTCATTTGGATAAGATCAAAAGAAGAGAAGTAATATGTTTCACAATCAGAGAAGTCAAGTTAACCTAAAACACTTAAAATAACAGCTGTAGATAAAACTACAAATGATTACAAGTGAATACAGTGTTAAATAATGGCATAAAATAAATAAATGTGGGAAACATCATATATGGGACACTTCACACTATTACAGTACACTTCCATAAAAAAACATAAACTCTGACTCAAAGGTGCAAAGACACTCATATCAGTATAACATATTTTAATATATTACAATGTAATGGTTTAAGCATCTTTTTTGATAGAGATGAAACAGGCACGGCAAAGTATAGGTGGAAGGAGGAAGGAGAGAGGGAAGGAATCGGTGATTAAGGAAGTGAAGGAGGGAAGTGGGTAGAGTCAAAAATATAAAAATAGTCTCTGACTCACCTGGTATATAAACACTGCATGAACAATATGAGTTAGACTGTGTTCATCCACCGATGTCTCCATGTACCTGCTGTCTTTGCTGTCTGCCTCTCTTTCCATCTCAATGTCTGTCTGTCTTTCTTTTTAATCCATCTGACTTTGTCTTTTCTTTTGTTTACCTGCTTGTCTGCCTTTTAGTACTCTTACCCTTTGATGCTGTTCTTTTCAAAAGAATAAATGTAGCGTGGCATAATGAACAAGAATGAAGTCAAGATTGCTTTCACTTTTAGGTTTATCGTGAAACATTTCAGAGTCAGATATTTTTCAATCAATGGGATGAAGACTAAATCATTTTAAAAGTGGAGCAGGTTTTCAGTTGAGGTTTTTTCAAAAGACATTAAACATTAGACATTAAACATCAGAGAGCAATTATTTTTGGCAGCATTCAACAATTATAGAGCTTCCATGAGGCATTTGACAGCACTTCCATACTTCCATACATAAGATTATGGAATATATTAAAACTCTTTCCTGAGTAGTCTCTGACAATTACAGTTTATGTATGTGCGACTATACCAGTAATCCATTGAGAGAAATACACTACCAAGCAAAAACTGTCTCAGAAATGCACCGTCACATCCACTTTAACACTTGTTTTGTAAAGGTGGTTTTCATGTGTACATTACAATGCATTGTAAAGGTTAGATTTAATTGTATGTTCTGCACAAGATGGTTTTACATGGCAAACTAGACATTCCCACACTAAGGCTGTTTTACAGCTTTTCTTTTGCCTGCCATCATTGAATACACTGCAAGTAAGGTGTGTCTAAAGAGCTCACACATACACAGGCACATACACACACAAACAAACTGAAACCTGTGGTGTGTCTTCCCTTCTTTTATAGAATGTTAAACACCTTACAGACAACACAGCTTTACATAAGACTGTATTGTATACACATAATCATCTCTACTTTGTACAATACATACCTTTGGACTCTTTAAAGTGACATCTACTACGGGGTGGACCTAATAACAGGAACACTTGACTGTGTAATGTAACCCAATCTGATAACTTTTCAACACTATGGAGACTTTCAGAGAGATTTTTAGTTTTTATATTTATATCATCTACTAGAACTTGTATCTATCTATTATTTTCTACTATCAAGTATAATACTGTATATTATTTACTCTGCATCCTCTGCTATACAATATAGAACATAATGAAAGAATTGATCATTTGTTTTGATTTTCTGTGTTTGACTTTACTCAGATAGCAAGATCATGTATCAGTTTATTAATATTAAATAAACAATGCCTGATTCAGTAAAAACTGGCAGCTTTCCTCATAAAACAAACCAAACGTAGCTACAGGATCACAGTGTATTATACATTTCTTTGTGAAACCAATTAAGAAAATCTTGTGTAATTGTTCATATTTACTACTTATAATTGGAATAATGTGCATTTGTATAGTTATATGTATAATTGTATACAATTTAATGTCAATAGTCCATCCATAATTATATGCTATGATTAATAACATATAGATGAGCTCTATGCTGTTGCTAGAGATCTGGGAAGATAGCGAGGCACTGATGTGCATCGCTGGCTGTGAGTCAGACTCAAACCTACGACACTGAGAGCACACACTGCGGCATGTGACCTGGCCTGCTGAGCTACCAGAACGTGCTGACAACATCACTTCCTGTCCGCTTTTTTTTAACCACAGAGTGGATGATGAACCACTTTTTTTCCCCAAGACAGCTGGCTACCTGTTTGTTGAGAGGGTTAACAAAATTTTAAGGATATTTTATGGTTTATTTGGCTCATATTTTGTAAGTATATTTAGATTTTGTTGCTTATTTTTGAAGCATGTTGTCAGTCAATGTAACCTGTAACAAGAAATCATTCAACTGATTCTTTTATTGATCATTTTCAGTTTTTCAACCCTTCATAACTGATTATATAACAAAATAATGGTCCAGCCTGCAACAAAATCAGCAGCAATTGGGGTTAACTAGGGCTGCAACTTAGGTTAGTTTATAACATGTCAGACAATAGTGAATAATGACCATTACAGTCAAAGGTGATGTCTTCAGATGTCTTGTTTTGTCCGACCAATGGTCCAAAACCCAAAGATATTCAGTTTACTATCACGTATGACAAAGAAAAGCATAAAATCATCCCATTTGAGAAGTTGAAAACAGCAAATCTTTGGGCATTTAAAAAAAAAAGACTTAAACAATTATTCAATTATAGTTGGGGATTACTTTTCTGTTAATCAACTAACTGATTAATCAACTAATTGCAGATCTAGGGTTGGAATAACTTTGCAATGCGCCTCTCAAGTCAGTGAAACAGTGCTAATGGTGCACAAACCTAACATGAAGTTAATGTAGACGCTCTCTTGTTTGTCTTTCTGTCCATGATCATAAACAAATAAATTGTGGCTTCTTTACAGAACAAATCATTTTGTATGAACAGCATGGCACCTGACACTGAGACTGTGATTGATTACAGTACAAATACAAAAGCTTGTGCAATGCAAGCATTCAAATTATATATTAAATGTGGGTGTGTGATACCACAGGGACAAAAAAGCATGTACACACAAAGCAACCAAAAGTGGCCCCCAGTTCTTGGCCTTGTCGATCTCTAAAGAAGTTACACACTCTAAACAACATGACGGACAGTTAAGCAGACTGAGCTGCTCCCATTGTCAGCAAATTGAAAATTGAAATGCATTTTTTAAAGTATTTAATGCTAAAATGTGTTTTAATATACCAAAAGAGTTAAACAGAAAAGTCACTTTTGGGTCACTAATTGTACATAGCAATAGTGCATACTGTATTCTACATACTGAATGAATTTCATAATGTAGGTCACTATACATTGTGTGATTTAGATAAGCAAGAACACACAAGAAGGTGAAGAACAACACATTGCATAGTGGATTAGTATTTCTTCTACTGAGTCCATCAATATTCTGACATATCAGAGTGCATTATTGTACCACTGCCACTGACTAAAGAAAAAAGGGAGGCTGTGTTTCCGCTGTTGGAGTGGGAGGATAGGAAAATATACATTTGTTTATATTAAAATGCCACTATTTATATTAGAACATGGTATATTAGTTAAACATAAAACCTGAGGATAAATGGTAACCTGCTTCTTGACCATGTGAGAGTATATATTAGAGATGAGTGTGACAGCATAGCCTTAGTAATTGCTGACAGTAATCATTGTAGAACATAATGATTGTTAAACGTTTCACACCCCATCCCACACCAGAAACAAAAATATAAAACATAAAAAAGTTTGTTACATTCTGATCTATAAGCTTCAGCTCGACTGTGCAGTAGAATGACTCCGATTGATGGTAAACGTGCGTCCTGTCCTGAAATAGTTTTCTATTTCCTCCAGCGAGCGGTTGCGAGTCTCTGGGATGAACACTGCCGTGAACAGCAGACAGAACACACAAACCACTGTGAAACACAGGTAGGGCACGTACAGGCCATAGCTGTCCACCAGGTGTGAGAAGGCATGAGTGAGCATGAAGGCCGTCAACCAGCTGACAGTCACACACAAGCCTGAAGCAACGCCCCTGGCAACCAATGGCAACACCTCTGACATCAACAACCATGTGATTGGCCCCCATCCCATGGCGTATCCTAGGAGACAACCAACAATGTGATGTCAAAGCAAACAGCTCATATTAAAGCAGATCATGTCAAAGTACATTAAATGCATAAATAAATAATTAAGCAGTTTGAAAAAGACAAAAAAGATCTGTTTACTCCTTTACTCTTACTCATTTGAATTTAAGTGGCACTGCATAACCGCACCGTGACATTTGAACAATTTTCCCAACCAGTCAAATAAATTGTGAGAATCTGATCACCTCAACCAGTTTAATTGAGTATGAGAAGAGTATGACAAAATAACCTGAGGACAAACGGCAGTTTGGAGAGACGCTCACATTCAGTTATTTTCTGTGTGCTCATAACTTGTTGGAACAAGACAGAGGGTATATAACAGCAAACAGCACATGCTTAGTTCAATATGGGGACACATGTCTTACAGGTTATCAAATGTCAGTCCAGTACAAAAGGCTAATTGTATCTATGTACTCATGTGATGTTTGTTTACAAGTGCTAGTTTGCTTGTATCTGGGCAGTGTGAATCTAAATGAACTAAAAACAAGACTATACTTCACCATCTTAGTTTAGTCTGTTAACATGCTAAGATTTGCTAATTAGCACTAAACAAGTACAGCTGAGGCTGATGGGAATGTCATTAGTTTTGAAAGTATGAAGACATAAACCAGAGTATTGGACACATTAAAATTTTGAGCTGATGATAGCACTGGAGGAAAAGTCAGAGGATCATGAAAGTAATTAGAATTCATATTGACCATGAACATCTGTAGCAAACTTCATGACAATCCAATTGTAGAGAAATGTCATTTAACCATAAACCTCATGGTGGTGCTAGATGAAAATCTGTCATTAGGAAACATTTTCTGGGTATCATGACTGTCTCAACAAAATTTGTGCCAATACATCTAGTAAATGTCATGCTATTTCACAGAATAAATTAAAACTTTAACTTGCTAATGGTGCAAGAAAAAAGGTCAGGGGATCCCAAAAGTTATTAAAATGTATTCCTCTAGGGGCCTTTACAAATTGTACCAAACTTCATGGTAATCCTTCTCATCTGTGTCAAGATATTTCACACTGGTGTCATCCTCATGGTGGCAATGGAGAAAGTGGACCACTTAAGTCAGCACGATTCATCCTCTGGGGAACATTAAACATAAGCATATGAACCATGTATTGATCTGAACCAAATTGGTGGACCAATTGCCCAAATGGTAGATCAATATCGCCATCCCTACAGTCATGCTGCTAGTATGGCTAAAAACAAGGGTGTGATTAGGTAAACTATGGATTTTCAGCCAAATGTGTTGGTTTTGACACTCACCAAATATAAACACCACAGTGCTGATGAGAGGGATGAGGTCTGCTGACGTTTGATGGCTGGCATACAAAATGTTTCCAGTGTAGTTATTGGGGCTGTAGTCCAAACTCGCAGTGAGGTTTGGAGGGGCGGGGCCAGGAGGGCAAGGCGTGGTGTGGGAGATCATGGTCAGAGTCAGACTGGACAAGAACATCAACAGGCTCGACATGTACAGCAGAGCTTTGCGTCCTGCCCTGTCCATCAAACAGGCTGCCACGGCAACAGAAAAGAGGCGGACTGCACCTACAATGGCAGCTTCATACCTGACAGATACATAACAAGAGTTAGTCAGTCTTTGTAGGATCTTGGGATTGAAATTGACAATATATGATTTGCACAGTGCTTGTGACCTAACTGGTGGAAAGATCAGACATTTATAGCATTAGAAAGTCAAGTCAAGCTTTAATAGATAATATAGATATATGTGAACAGAATGAATCTCCTACCTGGGCTCCAGCGAGACTTTACTCTGGGAAAAGATGGGCTCCAGGTAAACCAGGATGGGAGTGATACCCGTCATTTGCTGCAGGAAACGCATCACCACTGAGATGATGATTGGCCGGTAATAGACAGGTGTGGCCAGCTGGGACAATGTGACTTTACTCTGTGTGCTGATGCTGTGCTGCATTAGGAGACACACACACACACACACACAAAACCCCCCCACAAAAACCTATGTGAGTACAATGCTATTACTTATTTTTTTTAATTCACTGAAATCTATGTTGGTGTACAAGATGATGTTATAACCTTAAAACCTCCTCCGTCTCAACCTTAAAACCGATATCAGTGTGTTTCCACTGGTTGATTGAATGTCCCCTTAAATTGTTAAAACACATTATATCTGCTGCTGCCTCTCACCTGTATGGCACTGAGCTCGATGTGTGTGTCGTAGTGTTTCCCTCTCAGCCAGCGGAGGGCCTTCTCAGCCTCCTGCTCTCTGCCCAGAGAGAGAAGCCTCCTGGGGGAGCAAGGCATGAACGTCAGCAGCACAACCATCACTACTGCCGGCACCTCCCCTGCCACTGCAAGCCACCGCCACGGTACCACCAGACCTGTGCATCATACATGATGTTGAGATTATGATAGCAGGAGCAAGAATGCAGGAAAAAAGTGAGACTCTTCACTCATATCTCAACTTGTCTTGTGGCAGCATTGCATTTTGGTCTGTTTTGATGCTGTTAAGATTAGTAGTTTATAATAGTAAACTACTAATCTTAATTTTCTAGTCATGATAGCAGTAGTTTATGCAGCAGTATTGGTTTGTTCTTACCCAGAGCATAGAGCGCCAGGGCTCCAAACACAGCAGTGATCTGAGGGCAGGATCCCAGAGCTCCTCTCACTGCTTTGTGGGAGATCTCTGATATGTAAACCTGTGACACATGACACATAACTAACACACATACAGCCACAACCATTTACGTAATTGATGTCATCACAAGCTCAGTGATAGAAAAGGGGTCAAGTTCCTATCTACCATTGCAAAGAACAGGGGTTTTGTTACAGGCATTGGGAGTTGGAACAAAGAAGGGGAAAACTTGCATAAATAAGGAAAAAAAGAAAAGCTTCTGTAACCATGGTAACCTACGGGAATGGATGCTGCAGTCATCCCCCCGGCAACACCTGTAAGGAATCGGCCAACTTGGAGCATCCACAAGTCCACGGCCCCTCCCAGCAGCATGTAGCTGAGAAAAAAGATAAAAACACAACACACACAAACATCATGACAAACCCCAATTACACTGTTATGTTTTTACTGCTGTGTGTGCACTTTTAAATACATGATGGCATCAATGGATTTAAGTTCATTCAGAACAGAGAATGAACAATATTATTGTCTCCTTTTGCAATTTTATTGGCTGGACCGGTCACGGACCAGCCCTGTAACTGCGTTTCTCCATGAGTGAGTGAGTGCATGAGTCAGTGATGAAATTATACCATTGGTCAGCCAGCCAAGTGTTGGGGTGTCCCCATTGGCCGTTGCTCTTGTTGTTTTCACATTACGAACGATGAACAACAGCATTAAACACGAGTCTTGCAGGTAAAACATGCGACTCATGTAGCTGTTATATCAGGTTAGTGTGGGGCGGCTGCTCTGCAGTGGGCTTGATTTGACTGTAGCTGTGGTAACCAGGTAGAGATAAGCCTCCTGAATTTGCACCCAAAATGCTGTCAAAACTTTCATTTGCAATTTCTACCACAGCCTCCATGATCATCGACCAGAAAAGAGGCAGAAAAAAGGTGCATAGAGGCATGAAAGGGAGCCCACAGTTAAAGCACCCCAAATAACCATCACTCTGACAAAACCCTCAATACAGAGTGAAAAACGAGAGACTGCAGAGTCAAACAGATGAAAGAGGGAGCGGAATTAACAGATAATTAATAGTTATAATTAGAATTTTATTTGATTCGAAAGAAGCTCTCTTTCAAATCAAATATCCCAAGATATGAGTGAAAAGTACTGTTCTTGCAACTGCATTTATAACCTTTTTTTTTGACTCAAACATCGCTTACCCATGTCATGCGATATGCTACTTCAGTACACTTTACCAGCAAATATTACTGGGACCACTACAGAAAATTGCAGATGAACATTTAATATCCAGGAATTCACATTATAAACACTACCACTGACTATCCCTGTAACAAATTGGCCACAATTTCACACATTCACCAAACACAGTCCAGTCATATATTAGGTTTTGACCTAGTCTTGTTTTAATTTTGCATCTATGCAGTTGTTCCTCCGAGTTTTCCTGAATCATGATGGACATGATTGTAAAAAAAATAGTAAAATTAAATGCAGTTTGCATTTTTCTTCTATAAATAAGGGTGTGAAATTACAATCATGTGACATAATTTACTCTTAAAGGCTCAGACAAAACAATATTTTCAGATCATATTGTTTTATTGTGCTCTTGAATATAATACATAATACACCATTATTTATATAATAAAATAACTGAGATTTACCCAATAGTCGAGGGCACTGCTGACATCATGATGCTCAGCTTCCGTCCAATCATGTCGTTGAGCAGCATGGCCCCCAGCCCGCCGGCTGCTGCACCCAGTGTGTAGATTGAGCCAAACCAGGCGGCCTGCTCCGTGTTCATTCTGAGCCGAGGGTCGGCATCAGGGCTCTTGAGCTTTGGCAAGACAGGGGATGGATAGACGAGGGAGTAACCGAAGCTGAAGTTCCCCAGGACAGCCGCAAAGACAGCCAGGAACAGTTTGGAGTTACTGATCTGGGATGGAGGGATGTGGATAAATTAAAACGCAAATGATAAACTGCATAGATATTTAAGAAAAGAAGCTAATCTACTATATTCAAGTTAAAGGGAAGTGTTTGCCTAAATATTAAAGTAAATATCAGTGTTGATCTCAGAAATTAATTTAATAGAAATAAAGTACTCAACATTTACACTTGGCGTCTGGTAGACTGTTACCAGACTAAACTCAGCATTTTCTGCAATCTAACATCGCTTCTAAATGCTGTTTTTCCATTATACCTCTCATTCTGGCAATCAATTTCAATGTTGTACTGAACAAGAACTAAACAAATTCAGCAGGATGAGTGAGACAGTAATCCATAAACATGTGAAGGAGAATTCATTCTTTGTTGTTCTTGCAAAATTAAACACTTACACATCTATGAACTGTTGTAATTTTACAACACCAAATTTAGGGAATAGTGCTCTAAAATAAGTTAAATATTTCTAACCTGAGATTCAGATGATGTTGGTCTTCTATTCAGCAGAGGAGACTTTTCATCCATGTCCGCAGCAGTGGACTGTACAGCTGTTCGATGGCAAATATCAGCCTTTCTCAAAGGTGTCTGATTTATCTTATCTCTACACTGCAAGACAGATGAAATATTACTAAAGTGAAAAAAAGCGTCCAGGTGGTCCTTCTTTATAGGTTAGGAATAAAAAAAAAAAGTTACATATGAAGACTTTTGTTTAAAAGCAGTCACGTCTACCTTGCTGAAGTAATGAACTTGATGTTCCAGTGGGCAGCATGCAGTCCTGGGTTTTCCAGTCCGACAGACTGAAACTGACAAGGCTAGCTATATGTCAGACAGTCACAATGAAAGTGAAACTAAAGACTGTGTTTACACTGAACTTCCATAATTGAAATGAAATTGGAATTTAAGGTGTGAACCTCATTTGTGGAATGAAAACTGTTGCAGAATATGGACTCAAAATGTTGGCTATTGTATTGTAGCTTAATTGGCTTTAAAATGACATATTGGTCAGATTATTGTAGTCAGTAGTGAGTCTGTAAAGTCCAGTGTAAATGAAGCCACAGTGTTGTAACATGGTCATGAGCAGTAAGCAGAAGAGGAGGATGAACAGCGTGATTCCTGAATTGGGCCATTTATGAGAAAGCAGAAGAGGAAGAAGAGAACCAGATCCCCTGCTAGCTGAGTCAGAGGGAAGAGAAAAGTACAGACTGCTTCTCCCTCAGCCCACACATCATGAGATTTACCGCTTCATTACAGCCACACAAACGTACTCTAACATACACACATATACAAGCATGGATACACTCATATCAATTGATGAAAATGTGTGTTTTTTAAATTTAGATCACATTGCTTGCTATTTTTGTTTGTTAAAGTAATAGTCTGTCATAATAAAATTTCCATATCAAAAATTCTCTTTTCTACTTGTGCTGACTGATATCAAACAGTAATAAACTTTATCCATAGAAGATGCAAGAAAAACAACCTCAAGGTGGTATTGTAGCTGAAAGTAAAACACCAAAGATAAAGGAAATCATGAAAAAGGTGACCCTCAGATTCTCAGCATGGTGAAACATTGTATAGTGATGTGCCGTCATTATTCTATATATCAGTAAACCCTGGACATTAATTGGTAGATTGTTTTGAGGAGTTTGCTTTAATTTCTTGTGCAGGAGTGCAAGAGAGAGCTAAGAACCTGTTAAATCCATTTGCAGTGCCTCTTAGCTCCCCAATGATGTTGTGGAAAATGGAAAGTGTGCTTGTGTCCCAGCTTGTGGGAGTGCTTTTGTGTATTGTGTGCATGTGTTTATTGTGTCTGCATACTGTGTGTATCCAGACCAGCCCTGTTTAGCTATGTCATTTTCTTGTCTATTTGTTGCTTCACCTCCACACTTCCAGACAGGGACCCAAGCTCCCAGCTGCATCTATCCAAGCTCCACTCCACCATGGGCAGCCTCAGACCTTCCCATTGGCCCTTGATCATGGTCCACATGCTTCTGATGCAAACACAGCCCATAAAGATGCAGGGAATTCATCCTTTGTCCCAGAAACTGAGACGGCTCAACGAACAGGTAGACCTGAATCAAACTGTGTGTTTGTGTGTGTGTGTCTACATTAACAATGGTTAACTTTTAGTAAGATAATGGACATTTTTATTAAATGCTATTATCATATTGAACTTTTGAATGATGCAAAATATTACAGTAGCCTATAATTGTGGCTATCTGATCCACCTCGGCAAAAATGTAGCTCTGTGCAGCTGTTGGGTTTTATGTTTTTAGAGAACTTACTGTATGTTTTTACATATCTTAACATAATAGTAATAACAGAGGTCTAAACTGAAGTGTATTCCACTTTTAGAATAAAACCAAATCTATGGATAGGTTGCAACTGTTCTGCTCTGTAACCATCAATATTCCAAAACCTTAAAATCTATTGGGATTAAACCTTTAGAGAGATGCTACTTATCTTGTTAACTCTCAGCTCTGTGACGCTGTACACAACTGTGCACAACTGGACTTTGAGCTAAATGCTAACATCAGCATGCTAACATTGCTCACAATGACAACATTAAAATGCTGATGTTTAGCAGGTATAATGTTTACCATGTTCATTATTTTAGGTCAGTGTGTTTAGTATGCTAACATCAACTACTTAGCACTAAACATAAAGTACAGCCTTGGTAAATGGGAATGTCGTAAATTTTTCAGGTAATTGGTAAGAAAAAGTATTGGACAAATTAAAAATTGACCTGATGATGCTAGATGAAAAGTCAGGGGATCACCAAAGTCATAAGGTTATATAATCCGGGAACCATGAATGTCTACAAAATTTTGTGGCAATCCATTTGGTAGTTGTTGGGATATTTCAGTGGATTAAGTGAAAACAAAAAAAAGTCAATGAATCACAAAGACATTAGGGTTCATCATCAGAGTGTCAGTACCATATTTCATGACAATCAACAAATAGACTAGTTGATTAGATTAAATATTATGATAAATCAATAACTTCTCATTCATTCCTGCACTATAGATCTAAACTGTATATTACCTCATGAACTTGAGACCTTTTTTAAACCGCATAGAATGAGGCATGGGACTTAATTTACCCATCAATTTGTGAAACTACCAAACTGTTTGCTCATGTGGTATTAGTCATTTTGTAGGTAAGTACTGTAGATAGCCGAAATGATGGAAAAACTCTTGCTACAATGTTGACTATTCAAGGGATTTTTTTCTGTTAGTTCCAACAGTTCCAGGTGCTGACCCAGGCCCGTTTGGACATGTTGGCCATGAACCAGAACAGAAACTCCTCTATCGGGCTGGAGAGCCGTGTTCAGGCTCTAAATGACCATTACCACCACTTATCACGGGATCTTGAACACCTCAAGCAGAGCACAACGCAGGAGATAGAAGGTCTCAGGTTAGAGATTGGTCACTAAAGGTCTTAATATGCCTGATATATCTTAGACAAATCTCTGTACACTGGTTGTATTTTGCAAGTGAAGGCATTCCTGAGAGCAGAGTGGAGAGGACAGGAGAGAAGGCAATTTGAGGTAAGAGGAAGTTAACCATAGTCCAGTTCAGATGACAGGAATTGCATCCTTTAGGACTTGGTCAAGTTAACAAATAACCACATTTTGCCAGACTATAGAAAAAAGGTGTATGATCTGTGTTTCTAATGATGATTATCATCCTAGAGAGTGGAGTAGGAAACTCGAGAAGAAGAGTAAGCGGATGGAGGGTCGTCTGGCTTTGATGGAGAGGAACCTGAGGGAGAACCGCCGCCACTCCCAGAAACAGAGGCCTGGTCTTGGTCAAGACTTCTTCAACCTAACCCTGGAGCTCCAGAACCAAGAGGAAAAGCTGGCTGCCCTTCAAGTCCAGCGAGACGAGCTGCTAGTTGGGCTGAAAGGGTTGCATGAATCCCTAAAAAACCAGGAGCTACTAGTGACCCGCCTGGAGGGGCGACTCGGCGAGGTCCTTCAAGGGAACGGAGGGGGTAACACTCGTGCGTTGGGGAGGTTGGGCGAACCCATAAACTCCAACATCACACCTCAGGAATACTTCGAACCACGCAGGAGAAGCCAGACGCATAGAGGAGGGAGACCTGGAAGGATTCTTGATGGACATACCCAACCCAGGCCAGCAAGTACCAGCTATTCTCAGACTGATAGTGATTCCCAGGTGATGCCTCAGAACAGAAACCCCCCTCAACAGAATCAATACCAGGCAACACCAAACCAACCTAAACATTCAAAAGCCCAGAAGCAAAGACCTCAGCCAGAATCTCATCCACAGGCACACATTCAGTATCCAAACCCTTATCCCCAGTCTACTGACTACCTGCCACAACCTGAACCTCACGCTTACCGTCCCCAGTCACAGATCCAGGTGGGGGCCCAGACACGGCCATACCCAATCCTGCAGGAGCACCTCCAGTCTCGCCGGACTGTGCCTTATCATCATGCCCAGGTCCAGCAACCATCCCAGGCTCAATTATATCCTCAGAGACACCCCCAGTTACACAACCCAAATCACCCGTCCTGGCCCCAGGCCCTATCCCAGACTCAAACCCATCCTGAACCCACCGAAGAGAAACAAAGCAGAACCAGACCGGGGGCTCCACAGCCCCAAGCTTCAGATGTCCTCCCTCAGTCCCTGTCTGAGTCGTATCAACCCAGGGTGAGTGGGTGGGATGGAGGAGAAGAAGAAGAAAGCAACACAGAAGTGGAATCTTCAGTAATCCATAACTTCCTCCAGCTGCCTTTGAGGCAAAAGATCCCAGCACAGCCAGTTCCCAAGAAGGATGCAACCAGTAAGTCTGCAACTCTGACCAATATTTCTGACATGCATAGAGTCTGATATTGAATATGGTTGGAAGAGGAAACATTTAAACATGCCTACAGTATTCTTGAAAGGGGTCTTCAACTTGGATTAAAATTTCAGGCAGTTACAGAAACAATTACAGTATATTTTATGTATTTTGAAAATGTTTCACCATGCAAAAAGCCAACCTAAAGAAGGAGAAAACACTTTTCAACCTGTGACATTGTTTTTCACAGGACAGACAATGTTGAAACCCAAACTGAAGCAGGTTTATAATTCATATACATACAGAAAATCTGTGGGTTATATCGCATGCAACAGCAAACTCAAAAGCTCTTTTCATATCTTTTTGCAAATCACCTCTCACAGCTTACATGACAACACACACTCACTTATACTTTAGGACAGACAGAGAGGAAGACAGAGAAAGAGGTGTTGAGAGGTACAGCGAGGGTCGGCCATCTGGGAGTTGAATGTTGAGTTCTGCCCCCATCTGAAAAATCCATCTCCTTGTTTTCCATTCATGCTGAATAGCATCTGTAAACCCTTTTGTATCTTGTAAAAATGTTCATAAAAATTGCAATTTCATGGGACAAAAACAAGATAATTCACAACTCAGTCTTGTTTGACAATGTATTCCTATTTGTTATGTGATTTTTAGGGGGTTATATGATGTGGGTCCAAGTGGTTTGGTAGGTTTGATGTTGACATTGAATACATTTTTAGCTTTGGCCTTCACAACTGTATATACAGTTTGAATGGTTTACCAGAAAGCAGGATGGTTTGGTCTAGTTTATTTTGAAGTAGGGCTGCAATTAACGATTTTCATAATTTATTAGTCTGCTGATTATTTTCTCAATTAATTGATTAGTCATTTTGTCTTTACAATTTCATAACACTGTGAAAAATGTTATAAATTCCCAAGTCAAAGGTGATGTCTTTGTTATGTCTTATTTTGTTCGATCCACGGTCCAAACCCACAGATAATCAGTTTACTATCATGTTTGATGAAGAAAAGCATTAAATCACCACATTTGAAAAGCTGCAACCACCTAACATTTGGCAATTTTGTAATCAAACCAAATATATTCTCTCTCTTCCTTTGTCTGCAGTCTGTAACGTGGACTCCATGCTGTTCTTCCCCTCAGCCTCAGTGGAGAACTATGTCACCTTCGCCTTGAGTCTCCCCAACCTTCCTGAACTTTCTGTGTGTTTGTGGCTTCGTGTGGACACCTCACATGTCGGCACGCTGCTCTCCTATGCCACGCATGACAACGACAACCAGTTAGTTCTGTATGGACGCAACTCCTCTGCCTCATCTGCATCCGTCGCTGCTTCCTCCTCATCTTCCCATCATTCCTATTCCTCTTCTCCATTCTCACCTTCTTCCTACACCTCCTCTTCCTCCTCGTCCTCCTCCTCACCTTCTCTTGACTTCGTCATTGGCGACCCTGTCTATCGCCGTCTCCCTGTGTCTTTACTCCATGACGCTCGCTGGCACCACCTCTGCATCCTCTGGTCCTCCATCCAGGGTCGTTTCTGGCACTACAATGACCGGCGCCTAACCTCCTCAGGCTCTAACTTCAGGAAGGGCTGGGAGATTCCTGGAGGTGGATCAGTGGTGCTGGGGCAGGAGCAGGACACTGTTGGTGGGGGGTTTGACCCTTCAGAGGGTTTTGCTGGGCAGTTGGCGGGGTTCAGGGTATGGAACAGAGTGCTGAGCCCTTCAGAGGTGGAAGGGGTGGCAGACGGGAGAGGTGTGCCCAGAGGGGTGGTGCTTGGCATGGAAGACATAAAGGAAGTACATGGGGAGGTGCAGCAGGTGGCATGTGAATGTTTAGAGCACTGTATTTGATTAAAATTACAGAAGAGGATTCAAATGAAGAGTCTCATTCCTAAACATGATTTCTGCAATGATTCTTGCTTGCCTGCCCATTAAGAGGCCAACTAATTATTTTTTAAAATGTATTTTTTCTCATAATCTGAGTTAATCTTTGGATATACACACACTGATGTATGTACATGCTTAGGACAGTCTGGTTAGGATGTCTGTTATCCAAATTATCTTTGGAAGCTCGATTTGATTCTCCAATAGGTCACCATTACAAAGGACCATAGACTAATCAACCCAGAAATGTCTTAAGTGTGCTTGTACTGTAACTGTGATGATAATATTCTTTGCTTTCATGCCAAACATAATTTTGGTTGCCTTTTTCAAATACTGGATAGGTGATTTGGAATGAAACTCTTAAAATGGCCTTTAATTTTCTCTCTTTTGCATTCTATTAATAAACACAGCTGGAACAATACATTATGAAAAAATTAAATATAGCTCACTGATTATGTTTCTGAAACATATACCTTTTGATCAGTAACAGACTGTCATTGTCATCAGTTCCTTTAAGATTTATCTGCTTCCAAAATCTTTAAATCAGTTTAAAGACAGTATATTGTATGAAGTTTTTATTGAAACAAATTGCGTTTTGGCGTTGTTTTATTGTGTCTCTCTGTTGTATGTGTGTGCATGTTTTTATCATGAGCAATCTGATAACACACTGTCACTGAACTAATGCATTGAGTTTTTTAGGTTGTCTATGACTTAAGTTGTCAGAAAACATGCAATACTTATAATCAATTATTTTCAATTATGACACATTTTAAAATTTATAATATTGGTGCAGGATGGGGGTTAAAGGAAGAGGAAAATACATTTCTTATCAATAACACTGCAGTCTGCCTCTTGCCTGTTCTTTTTGAACTTTTTTATTGATAGCCACTGTATGACCATGGACAAAGATATCTTTTAGATGGTCAGAAACCTACAGTATGTGTGTGGCTTATTTTTCTATGAATAAAGATAGTGAAACTCATTGTGCTTGATTTTTGTCCTTTTGTTGAGTGCATAGGTACAAAAATCTCATGAGAGACATTTTGACTAAACAAACATGGGTGTAACTAATAACTAATAGTAGTAACTAATTATTTAACGCTAGTTGTGTGAATATGACTCAGTATTGTGCATATTGATTAGAATGGAATGGAAAACAACAATTTTGTCCACCAGAGTGCAAAATTACATATCCCCTAAAGTCCTGAAACGTGATAATTTTTTATATTGTGCACACAAGATAATTTACTATAGATTCATATGTGTCTCTAACATACAGCGCACCAACTTCAGATGCACACAGCCACCATATAATTGAGAGAACTCAGCTAATCAACTTTTTCACCTCTTAATATCATACAATGAAATCTTTGCTGCTATTGCACATAAAGGAAGAAAAAAGGGCTGCAGGGCATCCAAATGAAAATCCATTCATTAACAATTTATTAACATCTGTAACTGCAGAAATTTATTATTTTCATTAATGACTTATTAAGTATAACTGCAGACCTGATGACTCAGAACATGTGAAACACTATTTATTAATGACTTATAATAATTTATAACTTCAGACTTTAATTATTTTCATTAATGACTTATTAGGTATAACTGCAGAAATGATGACTCAGAACATATGAACCACTAACTATTTATTAATGACTTATAATCATTTATAACTGCAGGCTGTAATGATTTTATTGACTTATTAAGTCACCTGATGACAGACCTGTGGTCTGTCTGGCTTGCCTCTAAACTTCCTGATGGTCTATTTGGTCATTTGCTGACATACACAAAGCCTATCTAGTGTCTCAGTATTTTGCAGCCTGTTCAAAAATCTCTGGTAAAAAACTGTTTTATAACTGTTGTTGTGGTAATACTAAAGTGGTGCTATAACAGACTTTATGCTTCTGAAACATTCAATGTGCTATTTTGCCTTTTAGTCTTCCAGTTTCACTCAAATGAAGATTTAGTAATGAGTTCTTGGGGGCTGTAAATAGTAAATAATTGCTTGATAGTCACATTCACTGATTAGTCATTAGTCCTGACCTTATAAATGATTATGAATAATTAATAAAGGCTTAAATGTTTCACACACATTGTGTCAATTTATAGTAATTTATCTTGTTCGCACAAGATAACTAGGAAACAGGAAACTACAAATCCCAGCATCCAACGCGCCAGACAGATATTTTTGGCCCTTCACGCGAGCCTTACAAAGCGTCACGAGTTACACGAATGGTCATGGGGAGCTCCGGGGAAGAATAACAATAGTTAGCTAGCAACAGTTGCAATTAATGAAGTAATTTGGCGACGGTGAGAGTGGCGAGCTACCGGAGGCGACTATGGCCAACATCACGAAGAAAGTGTCGTGGTCTAGCCGAGCCGACGAGTCCGGGGCTGCCGGAGAGGGGACACCGCTGCTCAACGGCTCCGAGCAGCCCAAACTCTCCAGACAGGTAAAGCTAGCACGGTGGCTAACTTACCCTGACAGCTGTTAACTCTTACAGCAATATAAGATGAATATGCTGTGTCATGTTTTATTAAAGGTTAAGTTAGGTCATGTTTTTAAATGCTGCATGGGCCGTGAATGCTTGTTACGAACTTTATTGTATCGCCGTCTACACAGCGTTCTTTTTTTTCATGTGTTATGGCATGTTTGCAACTGGGCAACACATGCAACAACAAGCTTTGTTACTGGATGAATAATTGAATTAGTGCTAATTAAATGACTTGCATGATGCACGTAATTAAAGTCAGTTATCTAGAAAAATAATCAGATTATAGAGGGTTTTAAAAGAACTAGTCCATCCCATAGCTTGTTACTGGGATTACTGAAATTGGAAAAGGCAGACTGATGGTGACCTTATACTACCATATTACGGACACGTCCATCATTATAAACTACTTAACCTGATCGTAGTCATAACTTGTAAAAGAGTGGTGATGACAAAGGTCATACTGTAACTTTATGTCATCGTAAACGTTTTCCTTTTGGGAAAAAACAAAAAAACTTGACGTACTTCAGAAATAATCAGATCAGGTTACATAGATTTACAGGTAATCTGTGGCTGTTATGGATACATTTTCAATTATGTGCAAGGTTGTTGTCGGTATGTTAGAGGGCATAATGGTATTATAAGTGAACACTGAGCTCTGATAATGTTATGAGCTTCTAGACCTGCTATCCTTAGACTGAATGAAGTCAGCGGTTCAGATAATTTTGAAACACACTGGAAAATCCAGCTTCCTTTTTCCTTTTAATATAGTCACTACAATTTAGTGACTGTTGAAGTTACTTCCTACACCATCAGGACCAAAGGTGGAAGTAAACTACTTGCCCTTCTCTTGTTGATGATAATGAGTAGCTTGTACTTAAAGTGTTTTTAAGACACTGCAACAACAGCTGAAATCACATCAATTATAGAATAAGCATCAGAAAAAAAGAACTTCAGTCCCAGTATTTTATCATTTCAAAGGTAAAGAAGGGAAGAGTAATCTGTTGTTACTTTATAGGTGATTTTTATATCATAATTTCCATTTTTCCCACTTACAAAAATTACTTTTGAACTCTGTCATCTCAGAGTTTTAAAGTCACAAAGATTACATCCAACAGCATTCTCACAGTTACTTTTACTCTGAATAAATTTTGATGTAGCTGCTTTTGATTTTCACTAAAATAGACTTCTAAACACGTACTTTTACTTCCAACAGAAGAGTGTCACGTCCATCTGACACTGTATCACACTTAGTATTAGTTTCTTACACTTGTGGGACCCCTTTACTATTAGCTGGATACCAGGATATGTGTGATGTTAACACAACAGCCTGCAAATAGCTCCACATAGCCATATATATTTCTGTTGCTGTCTGTGATGTCTGTAGCTGTCTGGAGGAGGCAGTATATTTCAGATAGGCAGACTCAGCACGGTGGATTTGGAGGAGGAGATAACGTCAGACGAGGTAAAGTCCGAGCTCGAAACGTCACCGTACTCTGTCTCTTTCTTTGTCTGTCACTCCTATCAATCAAGCCATCACTCCATCGAGAACCCTTAGAAGCACTTACAGACTGCTGAAATGTTTAATAATAAACCCATATCTACCCACAACCAAATCAATGAGAAGTTATCTGCTAATATCTTTTTTGCAGCACAATATTAAGCGCGATGTCGGGGGCATTTATAGCTGTGATTCAGATTCAGGAGTTGGTGGCAATAATGTGCCAATGAAGGCAAGTAAAAGGAAGACTGACAGCAAGAAAATATGGATGTAAACAATGCAGGATTTCAAATATGCAAATAATCAGCTTTGCAAATGTTTTATGAGGAAGGAAATATATTTAATATGTTTTACAATATTTTAAATAGACCAAACCAGCATCACATCATCAAGGGCCAAGGCCGCAACCCCTTTTGGGGGAAAGAATCTTTCACTTAATGGGAGAAACAGGAAAATGCCAAAAAGCTGTTGTGTAGCAGGTTGTAAAACAAATAAACACGCAAATCCAGATCCCTGAAAGGGATCCAAAAGCTTTATGGCTTCAAGCTAAAAGATAAGGAGGGGAAGTTATGGGACCCAGTGTCTTCCCATGTGTATGTGTGTGGGAAACACTTCATAACTAGTAATGTGACTCTTTTTATAACTTATAAAGCAACATGACTTGTCTTTACTAGTTAAGACTTTGTACTAAACTTAAAAAAAGAAATGTGTAGGTGTCTGGATAAGCAGTGTCTGGCCACTGTGTCATGTCATTGATCCACTTGACGCTGACCAATCAACCTTAATTTATTAAGGCATCGTGAACATTCAGGCAAGGTAGCAAAATAATTACTAGATATGTCTATAAAACAAAGGTTTGTTTAACACGAAATTAATGCATGCAAACTTCAGACTTCATCAAAATTCCCAGCTAAACACACATCGAATTGCATCAACAGGATCTGAGGTTTTCTACCCCCCCCCCCCCCCTCCCCCTATATGTGCAGGTCTGGTCTATAACACCAAATGTAAACATAACTTTTTTTGTATTTAAATTTAACTCAGCTACTTCCTGCTGAATACGGCTGAAGTCTATTGTGGGAAAGCTGACACAGGAATGACCTGCTAAAAGGCCTAAGCAGCCCAGCGACAGTTGACTCAACCCGTGAGCATGAAAGGCACGTGTTTGGAAACTGTCTGATGGTTTCCACCATAATGCGTTGCAAATGATGGGTTGATGCAGGCCATGAGTTTAATAGCGTGCTCAACCCTGACCACTCAATCATTTGGTATTTTCAGAAACTTAAGGAATCTTAACTGATTAAGATAAAGTTCAGGACTTTCACAAAACCGTCCAGTTCACAGAATAGTTGTGCTGTAAATACGAAGCCCAAAAAGTGTTAACACGTTTGAATTTGCTAACACCAGAGTCCAGTTTAATTAGGTTTATTTCTATACTCTTAGCACAGTTACAGTATCAGTCAGACAATAGAAAAACTCTCAGAAATGCCAAACAAATCACAACAAGTCAGCATTTGAGACGCACTCTTGAACCCAAGAAAATAAGCAAAAGTCTCTGCTTCGTGCTGCAGTCAGTGGTGACATCCCAGCACAGGGCCGTATGACTGATGCTTGAAGCTATTTCATCACGTAGCTTGATAGGACATCACATCTGTTTTCCTCCATGACAGAAACCATCAGATTCAGTTCTGTTTTCACTGGCTGATGGGAATGTGATGCGATGCATGTGGTTTTTCTTGATGTTTGCCTTAAACAAAGGTTCATTTCCAGAGTGTTTTGTTCTATCTATGTAAATGTCAGTTATTTTACTCTGTTGCTGGTGATTGTATGGCTGTACACATGGGCTGCAGCTGTGTGACACAAGCCTGCCTAACATTGCATGTGAATGTGAAATGTAGTACTTTTGATTATTTGCCTGTAGCTGGCTTGTGTGCATGTATGTCAGGATGGACTCATTTGCAACAGTGTTTCCTTCAGCACTCTGAAAATCAACAAAATACCTACAAGAATTCCTTTTTGTTTTCGTTTCGTTTTGACCTCACAAGACCTAAATTCTATTTTTATACTGTTTTTGAAGGAAACACTGGTGCGTGTTTTCTTCACAGTCACTTCCATTTGCCTCATCATTAATGCTCCAATGTGTGAGTTAGTAAAATCTATCCTCTTTTTCTTTTTAAGTGATCTTCTTTGATTTTTCAAAAATCCTACGAACTGCCGCCTGGAGTGTAAAAGACGACTCTCTCATTTTTTTTCCAGATGTTTGTGATTTACTCTGTCCTATTTTAAATGTTTGATTCCTTTGTAGTAACATAGTTCACAACTCCTCGCCGTCCCTCACATCATTCACCAGGTCAAAGGTCAGTGTTGGTGTGGTGACCGCTGTCGTCTCTGTGTTTTTCCATGCAGGACTCTCTTAGGGGCCGACCTAAAGAGATCCCTCATAATGAGAAGCTGCTGTCACTTAAATATGAGGTAAAACGGCCCACTCGCCAAACAGAATCCTGGATTACATTGAATGACATTGTTTTTAATGTCTTCTATGTGTAGAATTTGAACATTTCCAAATAACATATAATGGTAGCACCCAAAAAGACCAAATTTTACCAGAACAGTAAAATGAGTCAGTAACATGGCACATGTTGGGGCAACAAAAAGGTCAATAATCTTCTTAAACAGACTGAAAATCTGGCTACAGCTGATAAAACCAGCTTTGTATTAACATATTTTGGGTTTGCTATGAAGCTGCTGACATTGTTCCAATGAAGTATATGTAAGACAGTTGGCTTTGACATTTCAGTACAACATTTGTGTCTATCATGAAGCATAGAAGAATAGGAGTTAACATAATTATCTGTGAAGTTGCCTCAGACCAGATTTTATCTTCATTTCACTGATTTATTTTCTTTCATTGTGTGTTTTATTCCAGAGTCTGGACTATGATAACATTGAGAACCAGCTGTTTCTGGAGGAGGAGAGGAGGATGAGTTACATGGTGAGTGGGACCTGAACATAGTGTTTAACCACCTGCCTTAATATGTTACTGTGTATATGTTCATGTATTTTCTCTCACCACTTCTCCTGTATCTCCTGTCCTCCTGTCCTTCCCTGTCTCGTTGTGTATCTTTAGGGTTTCCGCTGTCTGGAGATCAGTCGTTGGGTGGTCTGCGGTCTAATCGGCTTTCTGACGGGCCTCATCGCCTGCATGATAGACATAGTGGTGGAGGAGCTGGCTGGGATCAAATACCAAGTGGTCAAAGAGAGTATCCTGACATTTTGTACAAGATACAAACTTAAACTGCACAGAGATAGCACAGCGAGGCAGTGCAATGATTGAGGATACAGATTTATTAGCTTTTGAGAATATATTGCCTTTCTCCGGTTTTTACTGCGCTACATTCTCCCTTTTTGCATGACATCAACTAAAAGTCTTCATATTTCTGTTAAGGAACATTAGTTTGCTTAATTCATCCTCCACTGTACAGAAATGTCATACTTGGGCAGTATTCTAGTATTTTAAGAGTGTACTAAATTATAAATCTTTATTTTACCTGGTATCTTTTTATTATCTGCAGTAACAGCTAGCAAGTTTATTATATATGTTGTTATAATAAGAGTTGATGGTTATGTATCTTCCCAGTCAAAACTATCATCACACCCTCAGGACCACCAGACCTTTCCTTGACCTCTGACCCCTTACAGACATAGAGAAGTTCACAGAGGTGGGCGGCCTTTCTATCTCTCTCATCCTCTGGGCTGTCCTCAACTCCGTCTTTGTCATGTTGGGGGCCATTATAGTTGCGTTTTTTGAGGTAAGACTGGGAGAGGAACATATGTGACCTTTTGGTAAATTATAATGACTCCTCATTTGGAAACAATTCTTATCTTTATTTCTGTTTTTAGTATGAGCGTTTTCTTCCTCTCTTTTTTTTTAACATGTTTCATTCCTCGAGTGTGTGTGAGAATTGATTTTTAAGAGGTTTGCCATAGAAGCTTTGAAGTCAGTTACGAGAAGTGAAAGCCATTCAAACTGATGTGGAAGTGAAAACTTATTGGGCAATAGCATGTTTGCACAAGTTTGACTCCAACAGTGGATAATTTTGGGAAAATTTGTATAGATGAGCTTGTTTCCCTATTCCTGCCACTCTGGTCAGCAACAGTTTATTAGTTGGCGATCAAGTGCTACTGAAGTTCAACATAACATTTCCTTCCTGCCTAACCCTTTTAGCTTTTAATGCCATTTCACGAGATAACCACTGGATGATGGAAAAACAGCCAACAATGAACAGCTGCACCCTGTTTGTTCTCTTATCATATCCAGTCACATTCTCAAATATTACTCTTTTCTCTATGATGTAACTCTCTCTTTCTCAGTTCCTCACACACTTCACCCTCACCCTCTTAACCTTCATTTCCTCTTCCTCCCTCTCATACAGCCCATCGCAGCAGGAAGTGGTATCCCTCAGATAAAGTGTTACCTGAACGGAGTCAAGATACCCCGGGTGGTACGACTCAAGGTACAGACACACTAACACATCAGTAGCATAACATGAATTTCTGTTTTTGAGCAGGACGGAACTTTATTTCTTTACATTTTTTGTGTTTGTCTTCCTCAGACACTGCTGGTGAAAGTGTTTGGTGTTATCTGTTCAGTGGTTGGTGGTCTTGCTGTCGGAAAGGTAGGCATTGTAAACCCTCAAAACTTTCATCAGTGAAAATATAATACGCATAACTTAGATCCGCTTTGTCAGATCAGGATCATTCAGATCAGGGGTAAAGTGACGTGTTTCACTTGTAATAAGCATCTCTCCTCACTGTTCCTGTGCATGAGCGAGGCTAGATTCATATCATGAGAGCACTAACACTGGCACTGGGCTGCAGTAACACTTCACTTTGTTCAGCCACTGCATTATAAAGTATAAATTATAACGTGTTTCACAATATCATATGCACTCTAGTCATAGGATTGATTAAATATATAATTGCAAGTTGTTGCTGTCTTAAGACAAGCCAAGAATTCTCTGTCATACCTGTCCTTTTGTTTACCCACAATTCCTCAGGAAGGTCCCATGATTCACTCTGGTGCAGTTGTAGCTGCGGGAGTCTCCCAGGGCAGGAGCACCTCTTTAAAGAGAGACTTCAAGGTCAGTGTGTGTAGTGAGTTCCTATACAGTGTGAAATGGTCCTTTTTAATTGCAGTGACTTTGTTACAAACAGGAGACGCTTGTTTTACTAAAGATGCTTTATGCAATTTGGGGAATTTTACATTTCCTTATTTGTGATTTATTAAAGTTCATTGGTCAAGCATGATTGTGTGCTATTCATATGTTTTTAAAATGTGATTAGAGTGTGCTAGCGAGTAGAAGGACTTCTAACAATAAGTGTGTGTGTGTGTGTTTGTAGATCTTTGAATACTTCCGGAGAGACACAGAAAAAAGAGACTTTGTTTCTGCTGGAGCTGCTGCCGGAGTTTCAGCTGCTTTTGGAGCACCAGTCGGTAAAAACCGCAACCTCATCAAAGAGCAGTATAAACGCGTGCTTTGTTATTAATCTGCCTTAGCAGTGTGGGAAGTAACACTGCTATAAAGCCAATAGCTCAACAGCATGGCTGCATGCCCAACCTAGAGAAAAAGAAAGCTGCGAGGAAACCACTTGTTTTCCAAAGAGTGAGAATAAGATTTCCCATCAACATCTGTTGAGCAGTGATTGGTGAACAAGTACAGGCTGTGTGCTGGCAGACAGCGGGTTCATTGTGATGATTGATGATGACAGCGATACAAGATGAGAAGTGTGTGAGAATTTAAAGCTAAAATTTAAGAGAGAAACAGACTTCCTCCACTAATCTGATACTGCTCAAGATCCTGCTTTTTGTGGCAAAAAACGTGCCTTGTACATATGGAGGCTATTTTCCCGCAGACATTATCACCATTAGTGTGGAAATACTTCACAAACCGTGTCTCAATCTGTTGGAATCGTGTAAAAAGATGTGGTCGCAGTTAACTCATATGAACCCAGTAAACATTCAGCTTCCACTGCACAACAATGTCTCACCACAGCCTTTTGTTGGTGTGTTTGTTTTCTGACTGTGTTTTTGTTCCTTTGGTCAACAGGCGGCGTTCTGTTCTCTCTGGAGGAAGGAGCTTCTTTCTGGAACCAGATGTTGACATGGAGGATAGTAAGTCACATGGTCCTGTTTTTAAACTCACTATAAAGCTGTGATTAATGATATTGGATTAAGTATTGGAAATTAAAGTGAAAGGAGAAGTGTGTCTCACTTCTTCCCGTTCACTTTCTCATCATCTCTGTCTTCCTCTTTCCTTCCCATCTTCAGTTCTTTGCTTCCATGATCTCTACCTTCACTCTGAACTTCTTCCTGAGTATCTATCACAACAATCCAGGTGACCTTTCCAACCCAGGTCTCATCAACTTCGGACGCTTTGAGAATGAAGTGAGAAACTTTATACACACTTTAATACATTATATACTTACTGTATATTGTGTATTTTCCCAGCTTTATGTTATTTGTTGTTGAATGTAAAACATGACCTGTAATTTCTTTCATTCTCAGCGTGTGGCCTATAACCTCTATGAGATTCCCTTGTTCATCGCTATGGGAGCTATAGGTAAACACATCTTCGTTGTCTCTAGTATTCTTGTGTGGAGGCCACAAATAATTAATTTGCCAGAATTTCATAATCATAACTCTCCTCTGCAGGTGGATTGCTGGGAGCTCTGTTCAACGTTCTCAACTACTGGCTGACCATCTTCAGGATCAGGTAAGGTTTTCAAAAGGGAACGAAAGCCTACAAGTACAAATAAAACTGTCGTCAACATGGCCTAAAATTCAACAAAGCGTCAGGTGACATATGAAGAACTGCTTTGTTAGTCCAGTGTGCCAAAAAAAACAACACATGATAGCATGAAGGATTTGCTGCTGCTTGTCAAAAACAGGGTGGGGTGCAAGATTAGGAAATTTCCAAGTGCACTCTTAAAGCAGCTTCTCAGAATATCAGCTCCTTGTGATTGATGTGTTTCACAGCGTAAGAACAGGAACAATCACAGCAAGCTTTACTGATATGGGAGGAGACTTCTGCTAAGACACCAGTGGATTCCTACTTCCTTGTCTGGTGCTCGACGATTCATATATACAGTATATGCACATATATCATGATGAGAGCATGAGAAGAACATAAAGTCAGTAGTTTATGGTTCAAATATCTGCAAATGCAATTACAATCTGACTAATATGGAGAATTATAAACAGCATTAGATGTTTGTTATAATAATTGATGATAATTATTATTGCAACTTTTGGTTTTTGACTGTAAATGAAAAAAAGTGAAATAAAAATGTTGCATCTTTCTGGAACAGTTTGGAAATGTTTGGAGTTTGGTTTAAGCAAATTTGAGGTTGTTATGCACAACATGAAATTACAATGGTGGCTTTGCAGCTATCTTTAAATCTACATACCCATTGACATCATGTGTGAGTCATTAAATCAGTTGATAGTGCCAGTTCTTCTGTATGGAGAGGACATAGTGTTACCATAAGCTTGGATAAATATTTCATTTAAAAAAATGCACGTACTATTGCATGTAAACAACCACAGTCAGGGTTCAACATTGATTTTTTTTTTTTTTTTTTTTTGTCTTGCCTGGTCGCGCAAGTGGGTCAGAAATCTACTTGGCTGAATCAATTTTTACTTGCCCCTATAAAAGTTGTTTTATTCATTAGCGGTTATCAAATAACAACAAAGACTGAAGTTAATTGTCATGTTTAATCTTTATTTAAGTAAATGAAACAGAACAAGGACACAGAGTGTCATAGATGTGAAGCAACAAACATTCCTGCATATTGAAGATGGTACGACCCATCCTCTATATTTCACTGAACACTAAATTCTTTTGATCAGCCCAGTTTCTTTTAAAAAAAATGGAGTAGACTCCTTAACCCGAGGGCAAATACATGTTTTAGACTTATTTCTTCCACTTCAAGTTTCTTGATTTCCCTCTTTAATGTTTCTCGTTCTCGAGAGTATTTATGGCAGTGAAAGATTACATGCTCCACTGATTCCTTTATTTGATAGTGCTCACATAATCTTGAGGGATGTTTGTTTCACGCATCAGACTACTAGCCTACTCAGTTCTCGATTGGCCAACAGCGCGTCAATATTCTTCGATGCGTGCAAGGGGAGGGGGGGCTATGCTGTGTGCCAGAGAACAAGAACATAACTTTTGATACAATGATAATTGAAAAAGAAAAGATGAAACTTTTTTCTTCTTTTTTTTTATAACCACTCACTTGCCTGATCGGCAAAGTGAGTTGCTAGATTTATTAGCCCGACGTGACATTTTACTTGGCCCGTGCAATCGAGCAAGTCTTATTGTTGAACCATGACGGTGCAAATTGTGTTGTACTGTACATGATGAATTAGGGAGATATACATTAGAAATAAACTATTGGGTGCACTTGGATATGGAAAGAAGATTACCCACACAGTTTGGTTCTTGAAAATGTATGACAGTGGAAAATATCAGTCAAAATGCATATCTAAGTGTTCTTCTGTTCTTCTGTTTATGGTATGATTATGGAGAAATAAACCCACAAGACATAAAACCTTAAGCTTTAGGAGTAATGGTATGATGAGGTACATCAAAGTAGCGACCCACAGACTCTTAAAGATGTAAAACAACCTTGTTGACTCTGTGAATAGCATTAATATGGATACATACAGTTCATTATATTCATGCCTGTCTGGGCTGTCCTGCCTCTAAGAATACTCCTCTTGTTATCCGACACAGTGAGTGAGCATGAGGCAAAAGTTTGTATTTGTGTCACGTTTCATAACAATAATTGGATTATAGAGCCACATCTCCTCAGGGAAGAAGGCAGATTTGGCACATAAGTTTTGTTTTCCACTCAGCTGTTTTGATAAACAAGTTGCCTCGTCACTTTGGAAAGTCCACATTATAGATAATACATCAATATGTTGGACGTTTCTGGTTGATTTAAGACCGTCATGTGTAGGATTTAAAAACTTTGAACTTTAATGCCATCTCGTTTATGTGTGTGTGTGTGTATCAGATACGTCCATCGCCCTTGTTTGCAAGTAATGGAGGCCATGTTGGTTGCTGCAGTGACGGCAACAGTGTCTTTCACCATGATCTACTTCTCCAATGACTGTCAGCCTCTGGGGCCAGAGCACACTGAGGAGTACCCACTGCAGGTACACAAGCACCTCCGACATGTGCCACCTTTGTCAGCAGTCTGAAAACATTCTCTTGCCAGCTTTTCTTGGTTCAGCTGATTATGAAATTCAAGAAAGGAGAGTTTACAACTTTCATCTTTTGTTATCTAGACAAGCATATATTTAAAAAAGAATATTGTGAAATACTTGCATGATTCAGCAAATTAGACTGACACGTGCAGATTCAGATGAGACTTTTTGCTACACCATACAGTTACACATCGTTAAGCTTTACCAGCATCATGAAGACAGCATTACTAAAGGAACTATGAAGCATGAGATAAAACTGGACAATTGTTTTAATTGTCCAGTAATAATATATACTACACATTGATTGGTTGGTTATTCAAGATATTTTGTTATTTATGTTAGATCAAATTCAAGAGGAACAGGAAACATTGGGAGAGAGGAATGGGAGTGACATGATAAAGGACCATCACGTTTACATTTTATATGCACCTTAGACCACTGATCCACCAAGATAGTATATACATTCTTGGTTGGCAATACGTCTCGGCCCTCATGTTCCAGGTTTTGGGATCCTATATTAACTGCTAGATGGCACATGAAAGCTTCACCAAGGACACAAGAACACAGTTGGAGAAAAGCTCTTTGTGTCTCTTTCTCTTGTTGTGTCATTCTTATCATTTTCTCTGTCTTTCTCTATAGCTGTTCTGTGCAGATGGGGAGTATAACTCCATGGCAACAGCCTTCTTCAACACTCCTGAGAGAAGCGTCCGTAGTCTCTTCCACAACCAGCCAGGTAAAGCTGTGTGTGAGAACAAGCTTTGTAGAATAATAAATACAGTTACACCTCTAATATGTACAAACAAGTACACTGGACATTTTTTCCTCGTTTATTTTTTATAGAGGGAGAATATATATGTAGAGGGAAGCGTGATTGTAATGAATAAAGTTAATATCATTCTCTTATGTCACCTGTCATTCCTTTCTGTCTCAAAGGAACCTACAATCCTCTGACCCTGGGATTGTTCACCCTGACTTATTTTTTCCTGGCTTGTTGGACCTACGGCCTGGCGGTGTCTGCTGGAGTCTTCATCCCATCTCTGCTGATTGGAGCAGCCTGGGGGAGATTGTGTGGAATACTGTTGGCCTCCATCACTTCCAATGGCTCGGTTAGTGTGTGTGGGTGCAATTACTCTTTATGACAACAAGACACACCTCATTTCTCAGTTCCCACATTGAAAACAGGTCATATTGTGATTGAATTTAATTTTAGAACTTGCCTGTCCTGTCTTTTGTGGTTACAGCTAATATACAATCAGTGTATTATTGCCAAATTCAATGTAAAACTTTGCTTTAATTACTTAAATAGACCATATTTCTCAAGCTTAAGACCACATTTCCCAAAACTCCTGATGCTCCCTTTTGCAGTGACAATATTTGTGTTAAGTCTGATCTCTTAGTCACTGATGTTGCTATGTGTGCTTTTGTTTTTCATTATGGGTTTACAGAAGAAGAGAAACATGTTGGAAATAATAGTTTTTCCATCAGCTTCCCACTTAAACATCTTCCTTTCAGCTTAAGGGACCCTTTGTTCTTCAACAACAGCACCCTCTTGCTGTCTTATGCTGTAAAACAATCTGCAGATTGCCTTTGAAATCTACCAGCTTCTCAAAATTATTAATCAATGACAAAATACTACAAACATGCACAGTGTGATAATGTTCTGACTGACTGTTAAACTCCTCCACAATTTCTCTGCTACTCTGGGCTGACCTACACTTTGTGTAAGGATGTGATATGTGTTACATATCACGTGTTGGGTTTTTTTTTTTCTTGTTCTTTCCTCATGTTTAGGGTCAGTGTTCAGCTCAGTTCACTGTTTCAGCTGCTAAGTGGCCTTCACACTTTCATGGCTGAATGTTTCCGTTTGAAAGGCTGGCTTTTATAAACTAAACCATAGAAAATTCAACATAATCAATATGCACGCTTTCACACACACATAATGGAACTCTTAAAAGGCGATTCTCTCTAGCGTTCAACATGACTCAGCATGACTCAACATGAGGACATTGACTGTTTCTCCTACCGTCCTGCCTGGAAACATAAAAGAAAGATTTCATAAAATAAAATGATGACATCATCAATGCCAGTAGTACAAAAAGCGTCCAAACTATATTTACACTATCACATTATTTATGATATCATTTATGTAAAAAATGAATAGATTTGAACGCAGTCTGACATCTAACCTTTGCTTTGCATGTTTTTTTTTAAGTTCTTTGAGAAATTAATGTAATAAATCTCAGACTTTGAACTATTTTAAATATATAATAGTGAGAAAGTGATATTATTGTAGATATTCTCTGTGAAGTTGGTTGCTTAGAAAAGCACACAACCATCTGAAGTGGTTAATTGGTGAGTTGAGGTTTTCCTCTTGAACTAAACACATCAACACATTTTGGCTTTACTGTTTGACTTTGTGTGTGTGTTCTGTTAGATCTGGGCTGATCCTGGTAAATATGCCCTGATTGGAGCTGCAGCTCAGTTAGGTGAGTAACCCCAACCTCCAAGTACCATATTATTATGACCAATCAGTACTCAGATGTTGTCTTCTTTTCATATCTATTATATTAAATACTCAATAAAACATTTGATGGCATTATAATGTAGCATATAATACAAAACAGTATAAAAGTATAGTAATGCCCTGGTCTCCACAGGTGGCATCGTGAGGATGACTCTCAGTTTGACTGTCATCATGGTGGAGGCCACAGGAAATGTCACATACGGTCTTCCCATCATGCTCGTCCTGATGACCGCTAAGATAGTCGGAGACTACTTTGTAGAGGTGAGTAAAGAGGCAGGGACACACACTGTTCCTGCCTCCTTCTGTGTCCCATTTGCTGATGTTCCAAATCGTACACAGAAAGGAGTCAGACATGCAGCATGTGTCTTAACCAGAAGGCTACTGGAGTGCACCCACGATGACACAACAGCTGTGCACCAAACCCATATCACCACACTAATTCTTAGCAGATTTTGAGTATGTATGTGTTCACACTTGAAAATTGCTTGAGTGTGCTGTTCATGTACATTATTGTCACTCAATACAATGCACAAAGCAGCTGCTTACTGCTGCAAAAAATATTTAAGTAAACTGCAAGTGCAAATGAAAGGAATGAAAAAAGTCATACTATTAAATCTGTAGCTTTTGCTTTCTCTTTGTGAAGTTTAATTGGCAGTGACATTCCAAAGTTGGACTTTGATTGATTGATGAGCAAGTATTATATCATTTCTGGTTAGACTGGTTATAAAACAGTAAAGTGTGTTCATTTCTTGTATTCTAACTGCACAAACAATATTCTACAAAAACTAGTCTATGGTACATACTGTATGCAGTTAGTATTTTGTGTGGAAGTGGGACACAGCTGTCTGTAACCTGTCTCTTCTGGTTTCAGGGTCTGTATGACATCCACATCAAGCTGCAGAGTGTTCCCTTCCTGCACTGGGAGGCTCCTGCCACCTCCCACTGGCTGACTGCCAGGTAAGATCCTGTTTGATTTCTTGATGGCTGATTTGATGAAATTTAAACTATATTCAAAACATTCAACAACATGAGGAGGATGGTTTATTGTTCACTGTATGTAATCAGTGTATTATCCTCACTTTCACTCTCTCTTCCCCCCCCCACCCATCTCTCTCATTCTAGAGAAGTGATGAGTTCACCAGTCACCTGTTTGAACAGGATAGAGAAGGTGGGAACAATCGTGGACGTCCTCAGCAACACCTCTACCAATCACAACGGCTTCCCTGTTGTCGCGCAGGTTGCTGGTAGTGATGAGGTACTGTACCACAGTTTGGTTTCTCTTCTGGATTTGAGTTGAGTTTAGATCATAAAGGCATAGCAGTGAACTGACTTGAATGAAGAAAATGATCCTATTTTTATATCTGCTTGGATCCTCAATACTCAATACTGCTCTTCAGATGCCTTTATCTACCAGTGTTTTTTGTAAAACACTTAAATACTGACAACATTAAGTGATGTTTTCTAGTGCAGATACAATGCAGTTTAATAGCATGAAAAAATACAGAATATAATTTACAGAAAGTCACTGATGTAAAACTAAAATATCAGCTGTAAATGTGGTCTTTTGTAAAGAGGGCCTCTCTCAAGGTGCCTTTTTTTTGCCAACAATCAGCATTTATTCAGTGAGAAACAGACTAGCTGCATTTACAATATCAAATAGTAGGCCAAAATGCAATGCAGACATGTTTTAGGAAGTTATTACCCACTTCCACCTCATATTGTGTCCACAGTTGAACAGAAACAGTCAAGTTCCCATTGTTTGGAGGGTGTGTAAAGTCATTCTGGGAAATTAATACATTCAAAAAGTACAACAAAAAAAGTAACTTACGACACATAATTACAGAAATTCCAGGGCGACACCCCGCACCAAACTGAACAGTAATCACATCCTCCTTTTGTTCCTCTCTCCCATTCAGCCAGCGAAGCTCTGCGGCCTCATCCTTCGCTCTCAGCTCATTGTTCTTCTCAAGCACAAGGTAAGATCAGTGATGGGAGGAAAATGTTGCCTTTTGTGCATGTTAGTACAGAAAAGTGGCAGAAAATATATTCAGAATCATCATCTTTGTGGAAGTGGAATCAGTCATTGCTAGTTCCTGCTGTCTCCTGGCAGGTGTTTGTTGAATTAGCCCGGTCCAGGCTGACCCAGAGGAAGCTCCAGCTGAAGGACTTCAGGGACGCCTACCCCCGCTTCCCCCCAATCCAGAGCATCCACGTCTCCCAGGATGAGAGGGAGTGTATGATGGATCTCACAGAGTTCATGAACGCAACGCCTTACACTGTACCACAGGTAATACAGACACACAACGGACTGATTGGACTGTATCAGACTTGTTTGTGCCAAAGTTTTGTGTAAATGAATGAATTTGATTGGTTTGCAGGAAACATCTCTTCCTCGTGTGTTTAAGCTGTTCAGAGCGCTGGGACTCAGACACCTGGTGGTAGTGGACGATGAGAACAGGGTAAGAGTTTGTTTTTTCTTGTATGTGTTCTTTTCTTTGTGTGTTTTGTTGACAATTGTTCTGACATCGCATTTTCGGTTCGTGACCCTCTGCAGGTGGTCGGACTGGTGACCAGAAAAGACTTGGCCAGATATCACCTGGGCAAACATGGACTGGAGGAACTTCAGCTGGCCCAGACATAGTGCGCACACACAGACACACACACACACTCACACACACAGACACACACACAAACTATGACATGTTCACCTGATGCCTCGTAAGCTGTTGACCACCAGCTATGCAGCCCAAAAAGGACACCATCAAAGGTCAAGAGATCACTGTCATTCTTTTGATGCCAAAATGTTCACCATAACAACATAACACACCTACAGGCCTGGGTCATTACCATAAAAACCACATGTAAACAAACTAACTGCTCTTGTTGTAAAGACTTGAAGAAAATAACTGCAACTGATGCACACATTCACTCTGTTAAATCTGTCTGAAACACTACCAGAAGTCAGTGATTTGCTTTGAAGGATTCTGAGTTGTGGTTTTGTCCAACACAGTTATTATTATCATCACAGTTCATTTGCCGGCCGCTGCGCTGAGACATCAAATGGTAGTTTAGCACAGGGCTTTCGCACCTTTGTCTTTTTTCTTAATAATGAGCAGAAAAGAAAGAAATGTTTGCTTTTTTTCCCTGTGCTCGTGTGCTTTCACAGACCTCATTAAAGATGTTTTATGAACCAGGTCGAATCAAAAAGAAAGCAAATAAGAGAAGAGAGGAAAGCCAGGTGAGAAGATTCAGTTGATCTGTGTTAGCCGGAAAATGGAAAACCTTCTTCTTTGTTTTGTTTACATTTACGTCTGTTGTTGTGTTCTCAATTCTGTTTATCCTCCTCAACATTGCTTAAAATAGATGTTTAGTACCCTCTAGTGAAGTAATGATGCTGGTTATGTGGTGATGAGGTGATACATTATTAATCGGCTATGATATTGACTAATCACACTTGTAATAATTCAGGTGGATGCTTTTTATGCAATGCATTTAGTTTAAAGTTATTACGACATGACTCGCTTATTGAACTAAATGAGATCTTTAAATTGGTTTGCTTTGAAAAACTGATTTCGAGTGAGTGTTCAAGTCAGTGATATGAACAACTTCACCGACCATTTAAGGTCTAGTTTGTCAATTTAATGTTTTCTGTTTTTGTGTAGTTTTGCACTGAAGGAATGCTGTTATTTATTGTTGATGTTGAATACTTGTTTTGATTTTAAGAGTATGGGTCAGGATCATGTACATCACATCCCATAAATGAAGACTCTTTCACAAGTGTGTTTCAAAGAAAGGAAAGGAGAATTGTTTGACTCTTGTCCCACATGGCCACAAGATGCAGTGTGAGGCAGTTTTAGCTACAGACAGATCTGTTATTACATGGAGATATTGATCCTTCCTCCTCTTTCTGTCTGACTTACCGAGCGTATTTATATTTATACTACTGTCAGTAAAAATTGATTGGTATTCATAGGTACGAACATGTTTTTTTTTATCACCAAAAAATGTTTGCACTTTGACTTACTACTGACAAAAGTCTCCTTTTCTTGAGAAATTCCCACAGGTAGCTCTATATGAATGTAAACCTTTGTTTACCACGTAGCCTCCATTTAAACCAATCGATTTATCATTGCATTACCCAGTCAGGGTGCCACGCAAGACATAAATATTCTGATTCATAATTATTTTCATTTGTCAATTAGTAAATCTAACATTTCCTCAATTATCAGTGTTAAGTCTTTTCTTTGTGCACTTTGTTTTTACACCTTTTGTTTCCTGTGTGCTCTTTGTTTTGTTGTACATTTCTAGATGTTAAAGTATCGATTATGCTCTATTTTATAACCACTGAATAAGTCTTTTGTGAATTAATAAAAATAAACGTATCTATTGTTATATAATTTGTGTGTCTAATTGATTGGAAGACATTTAAACTTTTTTTAAGAGTGATTTAAAAAAATAAAAAAAATAAAACGGTTTTAAACTATTTTACAACAACAATATGGCTTTAAAGGTGCAGTGTGTAGAATTTAGTGGCATCTAGCGGAAAGGAAAAATGTCTTTTTGTTACCTCTACATAGGGAGTGGGTCCTCCTCCATGGAGCCCGCCATGTTGCACCATTTTTGCAGCCACCATAGGTTCTCCTACGTACTTGAAAAGAGAGGGGGAAGGGAGGGGAGGGGAGGGGTACTCGGTTGCAATCTGCAATTTTACCGCCAGATGCCACTAAATCTTACACACTAGTCTTTTATAGGTTTGCCTTGTCATATAGTGTTGAAAAGTGAACAGAAACATGTTCCTTAACAGAATTTCAACAAGATTGGTCATATATTTAGTAAGATCAAACCTGTGACATTCCAGTTACAGGACAGTGTCTCTGGTTCAGACACATTTACCACCAAAAATATTTCTCTGTAGATCGGATTGTATTCTGGAAGCTTATAAATTATGCAGCAGACATGCATGTGCATGACCAGGTGAAATAAAATGTAATCTTACTAGCACTAGCAGCCCACAGGGGAAATGGTAAATAATATGTTACACTGATAATACAGATCATTGGATGCACCAGGTCATTTGCAACATGAAGAATTACACACCTTGCTGGTATAGATGCTCTAACACGCTTAGGAATGATGTTGCGATTATTTATCTTATCTTTTAAGCAGCAGAAGCGGTTTAGTATTGCAAAGGCTTGCAACCATGAATTAATCAGAATGCTTTTGCTTCATGGACCCAAAATCATCTATAGCACAAAAAAAGAAATATATGTGAGCACAATCCCATCTCTCTCTCCCTCTCTCTCTCTCTCTCTCACACACACACACACACACCTGCCCACCCCTTAATTCTCTTCCCCCAGTCTCCACTAGATGTCAGAAAAGGGTTAGATGAAAACACTCTATGTTGTGGGGAGACACTCCATTTTCAAACATCAGCTGTTCCATATTTAAACAGAACATGCATGAATTTAAGTTAATATTACTTATAAGCGGTAGTCCATTGATGTTGCACCTAAAAGTAAAACTGCTTGTACAAACAGAACTTTCTTGCATGTTTTGACTCCATCAGTGTGTTTATCCACACACTAACCACAGTTTTGTTTGGCTGATTAGTCAATCCAACTCTCATCTCATCTCGTCTCATGCAGTCAGGAAGGTGAACCCCAAATCATGGGAAAGTGTATAAACTCAACCCCCAAATTGTAAATGTTACATGTATTTGTCATAAATATATGTAACATGTAAAGTTTATTTCCATGTGAGCAATGTCTGAAATGGATAACAGCTTCTAAGTATCTATCTGGATTTATGAAGCATATAATAACTTTTATCACATTGCAGATGCCCTGAAGGTGTGTTCAAATACCGCTGCCGACGAGGGAGGACCGTCCTCAGTTAGAGTCAGATCTTCCAACTATATCTCTATATATCTCTGTGCCTTCATCATGGTTGCCGTTATAGTGTAAGTGAAGCACAGATTACAAGTGGATGTATGGCCTAGAGTACTGAAATGTACTGAAACGGCCCTCAGTAAGTCCCCAACCATTTACTCAACACAGACCCACTCCTCATTTAACCAACAACTAAGCCACATGTCTTGCTCATACCTCAAAGGTAGCACGCAATTATCCAAATCATCTGTGCTGACCAGAACAGCCGGATACACCAGAACAAGAAAATCTACAAAAAGAACAGAGAAATGAGCATCCAGGCAGTACTAGAAGACCGCCTGGAGACCATTAATCAACTATCTGGAAAAAAAAGGAGAATGAAGAACAGCCTGGTGTTTGTGGGCAACCTACTGTTAAAATGCTTGGTAATGGACAGAACCATTCAGGTGTTGAAACAGCACAGGGCAAGTCTGTTACAAAGTAAAATGACTCCTCCACTCTCCCAGACAACCATGAGGTCAGGTAGCTTCATTATGAAGTTACAAGTCTGCTGCTGTTTTTGATGTTTTAGCCTGAAGAACAGCTGTTTGTTTGCCTTGTTATCTTCACACAAGCATTTACTTGTGTAATAGCTTACCAAATCAATGTTTCAGCACATTGCCTTCTTAAGAATACAAGTTTTTAATAATCTGAGTGACATATACAGAATAAAAATCAATGGATTTGATTCACCTGTCAGTGATTTGAAGATAAACTCACTATGTAAGTTACCCCCATGGCCAAATGCTGTGAATAAGGTCAACAGGAGCAAAATGAAGTCTTGGTCTGATAATCAATAAATGATTAAAATCAGTGGGCACTGACGTCACCTGTCTTTAACACTATATATCAGTCTCTTAAATGGTGTAAATTACACATATAATTCATTCCAATGTGTGCATCATATGGACTCCGAACAAGAACATATTACTCTAATTTTAAGATGCTACTCTTTACTTTTAAAGCACTTCATGGCCTGGATCCAGATTATATCTATGTGTCAATCTCACATTATCAACCTGAACACAGTCTAAGGTCCTCAAATAGCAATGATTGTACTCATGGGAAGAATGAAGACTTAACAAAGCTTTTGCTTTCAGGGCATCTCAACTCTGGAGCGACTTGCCCGATGAACTTGAAAAACCAGAATCTTCTTTAAAATCTGTGAAAATCCACTTTTATCAGAAGACTCTCTTCATTATAAGTTGCTGAAATCCTTTGCTGTAGTTTGAGGGTTGTTGAATCTCACTGCATTGTTCTGAGATGTGTTTTATAATATTTTGTCCAGTCCATTATATATTAATGAGGGTAGACTAAATATTATTCTGGGCTTTCCCTGATTTCTAGAATATTGCCAGAAGCTGTAACTCCACTGTGTTTTTGCAGCAAAGAAGACACAGTGGAAGTCTGACCTGAGGCCAGAGAGGGTTGGGCCTGCTGTCGACTGTCAGGGGATATAAGCCGTCTGTCAGTGTTCACACATGAGCTACGGGACCTCTGAGGCAGTACGAGTTCTGAGAAAAGTTTCACACCTTCATCTGAAAAGGTAAAATCAATTACAAATAACAGATTTAGAAATGATAAAACCAAAGAGTAATTATGCTGTGATAACTTTTGAATTCATGACTGTTTGTATGTTGTATGATGAAGCTATGAACTGATTGGTAAAGCATTGGCTTTATGAAGATACATTTCAAAAAACTGTCCATTTATATTTCTTGGCAGCATTTTTCATCCAGAATATAGCAACTCTTTCTTGTCCTCCTACATGTCATTGTTGCTGGGCCATTTAGGAAATATCAGAAAATGAGCAGAAAATAAGCCTACAGTTTTGTTACAACATAGAAAGTGCATGACATGATACGTGTGTGATAGTGCTTTATGTAATACAGTATGTGTATCCAGACCAATGCTGAAATAATTAGTTGATTAATTGATTGACAGAATATTTAAAGTTTTAACAATCAATAAGTCATTTATTTAGCAAAAATGCCAAATATTTACTGGTTTTAGCTTCTCAAATGTGAAGAGTAGCTATTTTTCTTTGGTTTACATTACTTTAACTTTGTGTTTGGACTGTTAGCCGGACAAGCAATTTGAAGACATCAACTTGTGCTTTTGGATGTTGTGATGAGCATTTTCTGACATTACATACAGTTCAGTAATTAAAGGATGGGTTCACAGTTTTTCAAGTTTGTCTTAAAACATCAGACAGGTGCCAAGATGAACACTGAAAGAGGTTTTTCTTGCTGTAATCATCCCTCCTGTTCACGCTGACAGATAAGAGATCCTTCCTAATGTGCTTTCAATATTGTTTTGAGAAAGTTTAAAAGTTTATCTAATGTTAATATGAGGTTTCACCTGGCAGGTACCTGGCTACAGTATGTTAACTGTTTATATGGTATTTTATGTAAAAATGTATGCACCTAAGTTTAGGTTTGTATTCATTCATGCCAACATATGAGTACAAAATATAAGTGAAAAGAAGAAAAACAAATCAATAGTGCATTGTTAGATCGGACTGTGTGTGTAGTTACAGCATATGCAGTCTTATAATGATAATATACATGCGGTTATGTGTCCCACCATTGCTATTACTACCCTATGAAACCCTTCTTCTCCCTTTGATGAATGGAGACAAATACTTTTCACATAATATTCACTCATCACCTGTCAAAAAAGCCTCTTACTCATTCCTTCATCCCCTGACAAACTTGATTACCACCACTGATTACCTCCATACTTATTCAATCACCGCTTGACAAACATCTTTGTGTTTATTCATTCTTCGTTGCCCAGAGACTACCTTTACCACATTAAATTATTATTCACTCCCTCAGAAAATTAGCCCCTGGGTTATTCAGTCATTCTCAGTCTGACTAAATCAGGTGGTTATGGATGAATGGGCTCCAAATGAGTCAGGTTATTCTTTCCACACTAAGCAGAGATAAATGCTCCCCACCCAATATGCTGTAAGAAAACCATTTAGACATTGCTCATACGCTCACCCCAAGTGTATAGCTTACATACTGTATGTGCCAAAATGTGTGTGTGTGTGTGTGTGTTTGAGAGAGAAAGCAATTACTAGAGCTCATGTACCCGTGGCTTAATGGAATAACTTGCCAAATCAATGCAGATTACACTTGCAAATCCGTGTGATATCAGTCTGTGAATTAAATTTGAGGTGTGTTACTGTGTTGGTTTTCCTCGTCGTCAGCAACACCCATGAACCTTACTAAGATGATAGGAGACCTTTTCCTTTAAATAACTTCTGACTGTGATTTCATAAACAACGAGATTACTAGGAGTATTTGCTGTCCTAGTAGCGTCACACAGTTGTTACTTCCAGAGTAAGTTGTGGCATAACCTAATTTAACCAGGTGGGATATTATGTTACTCTACTGCAGTTAGACATCAGGAGCTTTAAATGGGTTGTTCCATGTGTTTAAATTAATGTAAATTATTATCTGACAAATGTATCATTTTCCCACTGTTACATCTGATCAGATTAAAATACAGAGAAGCATGAAAATTGAATTCCAACACACTGAAATTAATCAAGTGTTCTTTAATTTAAGGCTGCATATATTTATATTTAATTGTGTTAAATGCAATCTATCCTTAAGTTTTGTTTAAACTTGACGGCCAGACTGAAATATCTCAACAACTATTGGATGGACTGTGATGAAATTTTGTACAGACATTCATGGTCCTCATCCGATGAATCCCACTGATTTTGGTGATCATCTGACTTTTCCTTTGGCGCCATCATGAAGTTCACGTTTGTGGCTTTGAGTGAAATGTCTTGACAAGTATCGGATCAATTGCTGTGACGTTTGAGGCACATATTCATCAGGATGAATTGTAACAACTTTGGTGATGCCCTGACTTTATCATCTAGCGTTCTAGCTCTATAATATAATTTTAGTTTGTCTAATATTTTGAATTTGACCAAATATATGTAGAACTAATGATACTCTGCTGTACAAAGTACCACAGAGCCTCACAGAGCTGCTAGCATGACTGTAAACTCCTCTTGTTAACTGAAACCGATGGTTGATGGACTGTTATTATTATCTGTCATTATTTTCTATCATTATTAGCTATTATTTTCATGCTATGAAGATTATACTCAGCTCAGCAGGGTTGTACTCGGCCAGAGCTTACTGAGCATTTTATCAGGTTTTTTCCAGTTGGAGGAAAAATGTGGTTATGCATGGTCAAACCCTGGGGGGGCCCTTACACCGTGACACTCTTTATGACATCATCCATGGCTGCCATGTTCAAGCACACATTTTATAGACGGCACTCACCCCACCAGGGACCACTACTGCTTCTGATTTATATTTTCATAAAGCAATATAAATATAATGGGTTTATAGCTCTGCTTGCTTTAGGACAGACAGGAGAGAGACTCACTGCTGACACTGACAGATGTGGTAGGTAGGGCAACACAGTGATATTAAATACATTTTCACAGTCATTAACCATTTTAAAGTAATGGATTTGTACAGTGAGGTTTCAAAGGGATTTTTTTATGGAGGGAACCACCTCAATATATGATGTGAAATGTTGAAATTACACATTTATCCTGAAACCTTATTTTGGCTTCACAATACGTGTTTGGGTAGATTCAGTTTTTCTTTTGTATGTTTCATCTTATAGATTATCCTGAGTTGTGTAAATTAAGATTGTCTGTCATTGTAGGCAGCTGGGAATGCTTTGTGCAGTATGTAATGGGATTTCTCAAGCACACATACCGGATATGTTGATATTAACTCCCCTAAACTGTATATTTTCATGTCTCTTTCAATACATTCAATAGATGCTTGACATGGTGCCAAATACTAACCAGGGTCAGTGAAGATTGGCACGGATGTTGTAGTTTATTCCAGAAAAGGACAAGACAATATGAGCAGTTGAGAGACAATACCAGTGTCAGTATTTTTAGAGCCAAGCTATTAATAGTTGATATTCTGTGCCAATATTCATTTAGTTTCTTCCATTTTTATGAAAGTAATTACACGTTCTTACTGATTTTACATGTTAATTATTTGAGGATGTTTCCTCAAGAGTTCTGAAAATACTTAACCAGAAACAGAATCAGAAACATTTATATGATCAGCAGTGTCTGACATCTGATATTCAATGAAAGCGCAATATTGACCCAGATATATTGGTCTAGCTCTAGTTCAAACTTCATCCTCTCTCTGTCTGGCTGTTCCAATATGAGCTTTCTGTTTTTGTTGGCAAGAAAGTAAAGCAAACTATCTCAGAATTGAGTTTGTATCAGGATACAAGCTCGACTCTCCTCTGCCTCAGTGTTTTTATCTACCCTCACTCTCACTTCCCTCAACGCTAATTTTCATTTTCCTTCCGACCCCACGGGCGCACACAAATGGCTCATCTCACTAATAAAAACCTGCGCTGTGTCAGTCTGTGTCTTGAGTTTAGACATGGATTTAATTGTGGAAAACAAATCAGGGTCAGCTTACAGTTCTTACGATGAATTCATCTGAAATGGCTCTTTAAGTCAAATACTGTATGCACATTTTTAGGTGGTATAATTCAGGGAAAATCATTTTAGGAATTTTGCTCAAATCCCACTTTACTCCACAGTTTTTGACTAAATACTGAATTGACTGCTACCAAGTTATATCCTGATTTCTGCATGTAATTATGTAAAATAATATCATGCAAAGGTTTGCCAGATCTTGACAGAAAAAGAGAGAAGTTGTCTCCCATAACATGACAGCTGGACAACCTCTGAATGACAGATTAATGAGGGAATACATGTGTGAGCAGACGTGTGTGAAAGGGAGTCTATGTGTCTGATTGTCAAGTGGGAGAAGTAACCCCCTTTTAGTACTACAAGCCTCTCTCATTGCTTCAGGGGTATCAGAAGAGAAAGGAATAAAAGAGACAGAGAGAGAGAGAGAGAGAGAGAGAGAGAGAGAGAGAGAGAGGACAAACAGAGAAGATGGGATGAATGAAAAAAAGACAAAATGATGATGGGAAAAAAAGACAGAGTGAGAGTCATGAATGAAGCATATTGCTGACAGGGTGTGGTCACTAAAAGACAGAGAGGGAGATAAAGAGGAAGATGAAGAAGAAGGGGTGGGGGATAAGATAAATAGAGACACAGAGAGAGAGAGAGAGAGAGAGATGGCGTGACAGAGTGATGAATAGGTGGAGGGAGGGAGTGGACACCACATGAGAATGCATAGAAGTGATGAAAAACGAAGAGGGGAATAAAAGAAAGAAAGAGTTGGAGGGTGCGTGAGAGGGAATGAGGTGTGGAGAAAGAGAGGAGGGGAGGCAGAGAGGAGAGAGAGAGAAAGAGGGAGGGTGAGGAGGGGGGGTTAAAGGATGAGCTCATTGCAGTCTCTGGGCTGATGACAGAGGCACGAGGAGAGGAGGGGAGGGGAGGAGAGGGAGGGATGCAGGGGAGGGCGGGGTGGGGGGTTTGAGGGGGGGGGGTTCACTGCTCGTCTGCGAATCGATAGCCAGCGTCTGAGTAGCACACACACACATACATACACACACACACACACACACATGCTGCTGCAATCAGCTCTGCCGGCTAAACCAGCGTCTGCCTGCCACCGTTCGCTTCCAGCATCCCTGCTGCATGCAAAAAAGCAGCTGTGAGTTAGCATTGTAGCCTTCAGATTTCTTCCTTTTTTTGTCACTGAGCTCTACTTTACAAAAAGAGGAGAAGAAGAGGAAGAAGTGCCGAAAGCCGGCTGCTTCTGGTGTCTGCTGCTTCTCCCTTACCCTCCCTCCCTCCCTCCACCCCTATCTCTCTCTCTCTCTCTCTCTCTCTCTCTCTCTCTCTCTCTAGCTCACACACATCCCCATCTCATCCACACCCACACCCAAGGATACCCTCCCTGCCTCTCTGCCTCTGTCTCTCTCACACCAGTCCTTTTCCTCAAACCTTTTCCTCAAACCTTTTTTAAAAAATAATCCTCCGGGGAGGAGATGCTCGCCTGACCCCTTTCTCTCCAATCTAAGACTTTTGTGGATGCTCTCCTCTATAATCCGTTGCTGCTCTGCTACTTTGTTGCTACCTGTGGAGGTTCCCTGGTTCTCTGGTTCTTCTTCGGCCAGCCATCGCACAGAGTGCAGCCCCGTGGAGAGGCACCATGCTGGGATTGGACGTGTGTGAGTTTGGGGGTCAGGTGCTGGAGCTGCTGTGGCTAACTATGTGCTACAGAGGTGAGGCGATGGAGGAATCTGTGTGTGTGTGTGTGTGTGTGTGTGTGTGTGTGCGGGCGCGCGCCCTAGTGCATTAGTATAACTTCACTGATCCAAGTTATTATAGGCTACTGCGCATGAAATGTCTATTTTATGGTGTTTGATTTGCACTATCCATAATATAGAAATGAAATAAAATTCATGAGTGGGTGTGTGTTTTAAATGATGTTCATGTGTGTGTGTGTGTGTGTGTGTGTGTGTGTGTCTGTGTGTGTGTGTGCCATATGTCTCTATCTGGCGGGTGTGGACATTTTTATGTCTAACATGAAGCGCTGCCAAGACAAGCCAAAGGTGGCAGATCAATAGCTATTGATCACATCCTATCTGTGTGTGTGCCTGTGTGTGTGTGTGTGTGTGTGTGTGTGTGTGTGTGTGTGCGTGAGTGTGTGTGTTGTTCATGTGTGCTGCTAGCTTTTGTAATTATGTTTCTGCTCACATATACACACACGCAAAAGGGTGTTCGTGAGAAATGTTGGCAGTGGGAAGCAGCTGTGTGTGTGTTTGTGTGTATATGTGTGTGTGTGTGTGTGTGAGTGTGTTTGTGTGTGTGATGACACAGCGTATGCAGGAGACAAATGATGTCACCAATGTCTGCTGTTACTTCTAACAGTATTTTTGCTTTTGAATTTGTAACAATACTACATTTGCGCGTGTGTGTGTCAGTGTGTGTGTGTGTGTGCGTGTGTGTGTGTATGTGTGTGTTCACTACACTGCAGTAGTGCTGAGCAGTTACAGATGGCGGAACAGTCCTGGGGTTTCCCCTCACACAGGTGTGTGTAGAGGAGTGAGATAAAGAAAAAGAGAAGGAGAGTGATGCAAAAAGTGAGTGAAATCATTTGGACTCAGAGAAGAAACAGAAGAAAATGAAAGATCCTCTTCAAGTCAAGGTCTTGGAAGTGGAAGTAAAACATGATTTAAGATCTAAGGAGCCCATGAATAATCTGTCCCATTAACTCTATGAATTTCAAACAGCAATTTGAATTGATCGCTCTGCCCCAGTCAGGATCCAAGGAGTCACAAACTGTAGATCTTTGTATCTCCGCTTTCTGTCTGTTTCTGCTGCTGATTTAGTGTTTCAGTCCTGGCCCCATAAAGTTCAATCGTTCTTTATTTCCTAAACTGGGGACAACTGCTCTGTTTCCATCTTCTTTTAAATCACACATATATATAATAGAATGTTACAACAATTAAAATGAATCCTGAATGTAGAGGCTTTCAGAAATTGTCCCTGTTGTTTTTGTGCTTTTGTGTCAGGCAGCTATTGTTGTTTAATGCTTTCATCCTTGCACTTGGGAATAAGTACACGCAAGCAGGCTTGGTTTTTAGCTATGCCATGCTTCCAGGGATGGTAAAGTCAGTCAAAAATATCTCAACAACTATCGAGAAACTTCCATGATTTTTTCTGCAGAGTCACTCTGACTTTTCCATGTGGTTGACATTTATCATTCAGAATGAAATATCTCGAAAACTGTCAGATGGATTGCCACTGAACTTGCTACAGATAATTGAGATCCCTTGAGGATCCTCTAGGAAGTCAAAATTTTCAATTATTCTGTGAAATATCTCAACTTTGACCCCCTGACCTTTTGTCTAGCGCCATAATCAGGTCACAATTTCTGTTTATACAATACTTTGTTTATATTTGATGAGATTCCTACCAGGCTCAACTTTAACATCTGCTAAACATCAACATGCTCACATTATCATTGTGAGCATGTAAATACAGACTCACAGAGCTGCCTGCATGGCTGTAGACTCTTGTTTATTCCCTGGAGAAACAGCAGGTATCTCTCTGAGAAAGATACCTTTTGAAGCAACAGTACTGAACCTTTCAGTAGTTGATCACACCAAATATAAAACATTTTCATTGCTATTTTTCATCACTTCTTTGTTGTCAAAACCTGCAAGTAATTTCATAGATTTTTGCAAATTCTGCACAGGTTTTTGGGCGATTAGTCACATCAAATTTCATCTAAAACACTTGGCTGGGATTGAATTTTGAAGAACGAGGAGGAGGAGGAGATTTTGAAAGGAGCGTGGGAGGTGACTGAGTGGAAGATAAATGGCAAGAGTAGGGAGCAAAATGACGAAGCCAGGAGGATGGGAGGGTGGGGGTGGCGTATAGGTAAAGAGGTTTGGAGAAGGTGAAGGAGGAAAAGAAGAAGAGATGAGGTGCTGGAAGGTAGAAGAGGAGGAGGAGGAGGAAGAGTGATGGGGAGAGGACAAGCGGAAATGGTTAGAGGAAGAGAAAGATGAGTAGGAGGAGTATGAGAAGATGCGAAAGGCAGAAAGAAAAGAAAAGGAAGGGAGAATGAGAGGAAGAAGGGTGAAAACACGAGAGAAAGAAAACAAAGGGAAATGTTGGCGGCTGAGATCGACATGTTCTGTCAGCAGTTGTTACCAGGAAAGAAAGGAGAGCAGCTCAGGACATTTTACAAAGTGTGTGAGCGTGTTAGGGAGAGAGAGAGAGAGTGAGTGGGTGAGGCCCATGTGGCAGAACGCTCCTCATGAGCTGTCAATCAGCAAACGCTAGCGCAGGCAGCGAGCAGCAAGCGTTTAAAACAGGCTAATTGAAATCCCTTTATTTCTTCTCCTCTTTTCTCTCTATCTACATTTTCTCTGCATTTTCTAACTCACTCAGTGATCCCCGTCCGTCTTTTCTTCTTGTTCTTTAGTTTTTTTTAAATACGACAGACTCTCCCTCCCCACTTCCCTACCTGCCTCTATCTCATCTTCTTTCCCTCCCTTCCTTTTGTCTTCCCACCATCCCTTCTTATTCTCTCTCTCCCACAATCTTCCGCTGACAGATTAAAGAACATCACCTCTATACTTCACAGTTTAATCCTCCTCTCCCGACTTACCTCCTTTGTTCCCTCACTCCTCACTCTCAACTCGTCTCCTTCCTTTTCTACTGTCTTTACCTGCTCATTTCTACTCCAACACATACACGCGCTGTCAGCTTGTCAGTTGAGAGTGTTCCAGAAACTGTACTGTATCTGCTTCTCTCATCATCCCTCCTCCCTTTATTTTTTGTCCCAGTGGTGATAAATGAGGTTGTATGGGTGAACAGACACATACGAGACCAATCAAGTCACTCAATTAGACAACCTGCCGTCTCAACAAGGCTGACAGAGCAGCTGAGGACATATTACCCTGCGTGCATGTGTGTGTGTGTGGACCAGGTATTCCTCATGTTTTGGGTATGTAAATCTGTTTTGTTGTGGGGATTCGCCTTCCTTGTGGGGACAAAAAGCAAGTCCCCTTAATGTAAATCATTAATTTTAGGGTGAAGATTTTAAACGTTTAAAGTTAAGGTTAGTTTAGGGTTATGTTAAGGTTAGGGTTAGGCAAGTAGTGGTTATGGTTACGGTTAGGATAAGTCTTGAGGAAATGTAATTTCCCCTGAAATGATGGAAACACGACTGTGTGTGTGTGTGTGTGTGTGTGTGTGTGTGTGTGTGTGTGTGTGTGTGTGTGAGAGAGAGAGAGAGAGAGAGAGAGAGAGAGGCAGACAAGAAAGGATGTAAATTAATTTTATTTTCTTTCTGTCCATATGAATAAATACAGACCTGAAAAAGACTGCAGCACACAATAATATATACATTTACAGGCCTAAAATGTTTAGTGGTTAAGGCTGCTCTGATTATGTTAGCATAATTGCTCCTGGAGAACTCCCTCCCAGCTCCACACTTATATAGTCAGTTTTCATCACTTCTGTCTCCAAAAAACCAAGATGGCGATGGTCAAAATGCCAAACTCGAGTCAAACGGGAGTCCACAAACCAATGAGTGACATCACGGTGGCCACGTCCATTATTTTTATACAGTCTATGGTGTTGTCACAGTAATTTCCACTGGAATACTGCAATATTAATACTGTTCAGCAAAATGTAAATTGGGAAAACTTGATTGGATAAATTAAAAAAAAACTATATACGTAGCCTACAACAGTATATACAGTAAAAAAAATTAAAGTTAGATTTTAGCGAAACCATGTGACTTGCTAAACAGCGACCACTGTGGCCATAAATTACAATTACAGGATGACACATTGAATTTCCATTTCCTTCTAGCTAGGTATTGTATGTTTACTTTTTGTTCTACTCTGTTATAAAACAGTTACATTTTTGTGTAACAATAGCAGTTTCTATCTAAAGTTTGCTAACATTAGCTAATATTATCCACAACAAGCTACCAGAGTGCAAGTAAGGCTGTAGCAGGAAAACCCCTGACTGTATTGATTTGAATTAGGATGTGTTTTATTGGTTATGAATTCAGTTTTTCATTTTCAAGATTTTGTTTTTTGTAAGAATTGTGTTATTTAGCATGATAACTTTGACACATACTGGTTCTCATTATGTAGCTCATCGTGTTGAGTTATTTCTCTTTGAATATTGGCATAATAGCCACATAACTACACGTGTACTGGATTAGATTATTATGCAATTTGACATAAAAACAGATACATCGGCACAGACAATATTATTTGCTGATTTTATCTTATCACAAATATTCTGGTATCGGTGTCAGACGATAAGTAACAGTAAGTTGCAGTACAGAAATCCTACATAAGTTTGAGGTAATTTAGAAGGGGTGAGACCATTAAATACAGTAGTTTGTCTCCAGAGAGTTCTGACAAGTTTAATTTTCAACTGTAACTAGTCCCACTTGGTACTTATCTTGGTTACAATTCTTTAGTAAATAAGTCTGGGTCTAGGTCACATGTTTATGTTAAAAAGAATATCAATATCAGTATCATCCTCAATAATCACTGGTCAGGCTCAAACATTGTGGAAGTGTCACACTGTACTAGGACTGGCCTTTTATTATGCCAGATATCAGCCAGTTATGTGGTCGGGTGGTTGCTGATATAATGGTAGTTCCTTATTGACATTTTCCTACTTGAATTTTAATACTTAATTTTATATTTGAAATTATGACAAAATTAGTGTTTTGTGTTAAATGGTAGTCTCAGTGATGACCCAGTGTATAAAGATGTTATCTTATTTTATTATCTCACAATTTGATTTGAATCTATTTGATCTGATTAATTTTTGTTCTTCCAAACAGTTAACAGGATCATAATGCATCCATATTGTTCCTGTTATACTTTATTTTACTACAAAAATGAAGACATTTAAATCTAAGGTGACAAGCTGCATCTCACCCATGTTCTAATCTGTATTGACAGCTGCAACATTATAACCAAAGCATATTGAGCAGTGTGTGTGTCAGGTCTGCAGTATTCAGTATCGTGCTGATATGACCAGTCTCAGCTGCTGGTATCACGTGTTTGTCATCTCAGCCTTACATCAACAAGGAAATGAGATTTCAATGATTTGCTGGTTAACACGATGAACTGTCTCCAGTGTTGACGGGGCGTCTGCAGCGATGCAGGTGACAGATCGATTCTGGTCGTGTTGTGGCAGAAGAGGCAGCTCAGTGACAACAGCTTTAGAAATGGAAACACACTCACATCCCACATGACCTGATCAGTTGCCTTCACTAAGTGTTGTGTTTGTATTGTAATAACTATTCTGCACTTCTTAGATTTTGCCTGTGACAAATATTACCCATATTATAATAAAACAAAGTAAAACTAACACTGAAACCAATAAAAACTCAAACAAAACATTTCTAAACAATAAAAAGTAAACTGAAAGGAAGGAACTCACTCTAGAAACTAACTGAAACGAAACTGAATTGAAAACAAAAATTAAAAACAAAATAACTCTGCATGTGACCTGCTGTAAAGCTCTTATGTTGATCTTTCTTCTTTCACTGCCTTTTCCCTCATTGTAAAAGCTGTTATTGGCTTTGCACAGCCCTGAAAGAATCCTTTTTACCTTCCTCTGTGTGTGTCTGTTTATATCTGTGTGTGCGTGTGTGTGTGTGTGTGTGTCTCAGTGTCCCAGAGGTCTCGTTATAGTATTAGAACAGAGCAGTGACAGCTGGCCTCAAAGGACTATAAAAAAGAGCAAATTAACGCTTAAGGCACACAACTCACAAACACACACATAGTGAGAGAAGTGTTTTCCTGACACAGTGAACAGTTATCTGGGTTAAAGAAAGAGGAGGCAGTGAAAAAAATCTGGCTCAGGCAAAGAAGAGGAGTTTAATTTTGACTGTGTTAAGTCACAATGAAATAAAACATTTTTATTTCATCTTCTTTGTGAGATAGTGCCCCATTTATGATACAGTAGAGTTTGACACTATAGAGGGCTGTTTTAAAGGATGGGTTCACTATTTTTCAAGTCTGTCCTAAAACAATTGTCAGGTGCTCAAATGAACGTTGAAACATGTTAATAATTCCTCTTGTTCATACTGACCATTAACAGATCTCTTATTAATGCGCTTTCATTTAAGTGATGGGGGATAAAAATCTACAAGCCTCCTTCTGTACAAAAATATATTTCAAAGTTTATTTAAAGCTAATATGAAGCTTCAGGTATCCAAATTAGTCAGCTACAGCTAGAGCTACAGTCTTTTTAATGTCACATTCCCTTTTTTGTTACAATCCTTCCACTGCAGCTGAACAGGGAAACACACAAAGAGGAGATTTTAAACTAAAAGGTTTGTAACTGTGGAAGATATCCACGTTATTTGACTAACTCAGACTGTTGAAACCTCAAGTTAACATCAGATTAACTTTTAAATACATTTTTTGAACAAACTGAGGACTGTGAATTTTGTCTCCCATCACTTATGTTGAAATGCATTATCAAGGGATCTTTTAACGGCCGGTATGAACAAGAGGAATGATTACAGTGAGAAAAATCTGTGTCAATGTTCATTTGGGCACCTGACTATTGTTTTAAGACAGACTTGAAAACATGTGAACCTGTCCTTTAACACTCATCGACAGCCATATCAGACACAAATTGTTATTCAAAGTGTTTTCATATGTGTTAAAACATGTCTGGAGGGGATCTTTAAATATATACCAAGAAGATTTAAGTTGGTTCAGAGCTGAATTTTCAAAGAATTTAGTCATTATGAAGAATTCACAATTTGTGACAATTAGCAATTAGCATTTAAAAGAGTATTCAGAGTAATGGGGACACTGTTAAGGATTTTTATGTGTATATCAAAGATGCATTTTAATGGCAAATGTCAATAGGATTCAACAAATGTTTTGTGTGTGTGTGTGTGTGTGTGTGTGTGTGTGTATTTGTGTTTGAGGTCTCAAGTGAACCGTCCTCTTCCTATCCTTCTTACCCTGAAGCCCCCTCTCCTCTGCCAAACAGATTGCTGTGTTGATTTTCACTAAACGTGTTGGTTTAGCTGTAAATACCAGCAGATGAATGCTGAGTCTGTGTCTTGTGGTTTTGTTGTACATACATCCACACAGACTGTAAATTCTCTGTTTGGGTGCAAAAGATCTTTTTCCGGCTACGCAATCTGATTTGGCAACATTGTTGAAAATGATCAGGGGATGGTTAAAAATCTGATGCAGTTCTGATCAGTCACTCAATGCAAAATATGAAATGTTTTTTCATGCAGACACAGGAAAATAATGTATTTTGTATTTTCTCAACCAATAACAATGGAGATAAATGAATTCTTGCTCTTTAGCTATTAGGTTTTGGAACTCAGACAGCACCCAGAGGGCCCTACAAATAGCCTACACATAAATAATACATACCCACTCTGTGGCACAGTAATAAAGCTCTCTTTTTTCAGAGGTGACAAGTGTCTTGGCTCTCTTATGATTTTTTTTCAGCCTGTCCTCCCAAGAAAAACTACAGTATAGATCTAAAATGCAGTCACCAAAAACAACCTATAGTTGCGTTTGAGGAACAGACGCCATCCAACCGTAGTAGTTATGACCCGGAGAAGCAATGCAGTTCAGATGACGTATGTATAAGGTGACAAATTTCCATATTAGGAGGAGGTGGGTTGGATGGCTGGTTAGATCCTAACTAGCGAAAAGTGGACTTAGTAGACCTTGCTGCAGGAGGCCGCTGATCTCTACCAGCCTATGATTGTCGTGGTATTCACTGTTGCCACGGCAATAAAGGGTTGCCTAACTTTGAGGAAGTACTAACCACGTTTCAAGTAATCATTTTAACCCAAACCATGATCTTTCCCTAAACTTAACCAAGTGGTTTTTGTGCCTAAACCTAACCAGACCTTAACCACAGTGTTGCCACACCATAAAACATCATTATTTCTTAACAGTGATTTTAAACCGTTTTGGAAATTGACATATTAGAAAACGCTCCTATGGGTCGTTCTGGAGTGCAGGTACAATCAACCTATGCGGTGTCCTGTTGACTGGGTCCCCGCGGACCCCAGAGGTTTGCTTTTTGTTATATCTCACAAGTGCTTTATTCTATCATCCCAATTTTTCATGACTTTGTCAATCAATGTGTTCCTAATGACTTCATATCATTGTTTTCTGTTTCTGCTTTAATTAGTGCTTTTTAAAAAATACCAATGTATTGGGCTCCTAGGGGACCCCAGTCAAAAGCACCCAATTCCGCCAATGCAGTTTTAATAGATGGAACTATTTATTGAGTTTGTGTTTGCCATTTGTCCTAATTTAAATTATCACACACTATCAGGGGGGTTGGGGCACTTTGTTGGTCATTTTGAAGGCTTTGTGGAAAGACTGTACTTGGAATAAAAGCTGCAGTTTGTATATATTTTCATTTTACACAATATACAAATTATATACTTTCCTAAAATAATAACAATCTAAATATATTTTATTATCATTTTTTAGATGACATTAACTATGTAACTAAAAATGTTTTGAGAAGAAACAAGTTAATATTTTGCTATGATGGTTTTTTACAGTAGTTTATTCTTGGGGTCCTCAGGGACCCCAGTTGGTGGTCCTTGTATGTTAAATATGTTGATAGGATGAGGCGTAATTATGAGGATGTGTTGTTTTTTTTCCTGTGTATTTCCCAGCAACATTATCTCTCCTTTTCTTTAAATGCATTCCTTATTTTTGCATGTCTTTGTTCTAAAAAACAAAAATTAAAAAAAAATAATCCACCACCATTCACAATTTTGAGGTTATCAGCAACAAAAGACAGCGCTGATTTACACTTGTAGCACATATTTTACAGCACGCATGTGTGTAATGATGCAGAAGATGGTTTCAAAAGCTACTGGGGTAATGAGGCAGTTTTACAGGCATCAAAGAAAATCCACTAGTTAATATCACATCACAGATGGGCGCTGAGACAGTTGGAAGAACACACACACACATACATGCACACACACTGCTGGCTTTTCGCTACACTTGTTTCCAACTCTAGAGTCACACAATATGGAGGTTTTTAACTCTGCGTGTTTAAGCTTAATTCAGCTGCTTTTTCACTTTTAGGACAACAATTAGAAGAGTTGAAATATCATTTTCTTCCTTTTGTAACTGATAAAATGGATTACTGCAAGGTTAAGGTTAAGAAGAATTTTCACAGCTTTATGGGAAAACCGTCAATGAGATGTCGGTCAGGTCTCATGAAACTTTTAAATATGGGTGTGACATCTTAAAATGCAAATAAAGTCCATGCTGGAAATGTTTTCTAATGGTTATTCCTTCAGTTCCAGGTATATAATTGGCTTCTAGTAATAGTAATTGCAATCATGGTAATCTAATTTGACATTAAATAGCTGATGTTTATTACAAAACAGTGATTTCCCACTTCATTTACAGCAATAGCAGAATAGTCAGTCTTCAGGTTAATTAGTACAGACTCAGTGTAAGTGATGTTAAAACAAATTTTATCTGGTGAGAATAAAAGGAAGCTTGTCACTATACAGCTTTTAAAGAAATCCATATTGAAACACTCAATTGTACGAGAAGTTGTATCTCTGTGGACCAAAACCTGCTTTTTTAGAGTAAATGTTAATTGATACGGTTACTGTGACAGGTCAGCAGTCTGGAGATCAAAGAGGAAACCACCAGCGTCGAGCTCTCAGATATCAGAGAGGAAAGCAGTTTTAATAGCAGCACAGAAACACGTTTTTTACGCTGTAGTATGTGTGTGTGTGTGGGTATGCGTGTGCACGTGCACGCTTGCTTAGGGGGGGCCCTGCAGATTATTTGATATGTAAATTAAGCTGGGTGAATCATTTATGAAGTCATGTGCCATCCATATCTGACATACTACATACAGTGTTTAATGTGTGAGTGTGTAGCTATGTAAGAGATGTAAAAGCTTTGCTTGGAAACTGAAGCATGATAGGATCATACTCTTATTCAATAAGCAACCTGCAGTATTTGATCTTTGGGTTTTTTGCTTTTCTGTGTTGGAGCCATACTTCCTCATGTTTTCAGCTTCTTCCATAAATGAACCGGAACCAACATTAACAGCACAAGTGCTATGTGAGATCTTAAAACGACTGTTGTTTGTTATATATAAGACATGCCTATTTGACTGACTTTGACTAATTTCTGGCACCTCATGTTGTATGAATACTTAATATCATAATGAAAAAGATAATTAGTGTATTTCTTCTATGTTAAGGAACATTTTTAAAGGTCTCTTTTTCAGTGACATCTGCTGAATACCTCATTCAATCTAAACAGAAACAAAACACATCCATGGGGATAATGTTAATTAATCTGCCAGATGGGTTTAAGAAGAAAGTGTGAGGCGGGGAGACTGATGTGTCAGTGCCTACATAATCCTAATCCTTGTTAATTAAAGGTACAAATGTGTAATGAGTATGATTCATGTAGAGAAGTATAGACTTAAGAAAACATGAGGGAAGATTACATGTAGACTATAAAAATGCACTTCCTATTGATAATTTTAGAGAAAAGTGTGTTTGAAGACACTTAAATTCGACTTAAGACCTACATTTCTTACCTTTGTCAATTTAAAGGGGAAAAAATGCATCACTAATCACCTTTAGGCCTCCATGCTAACTATTTAACATATACTGAGTTAAGAGTCGATAGGCAGCTATCCTCATCACAAAGCGAGAAATTAAGAACTTGGTATTAGTAAAAAAAAAAAAACCTATATTATAAAATCTGAGGAGAAATACACTTTACTGTATATTGATTTAAAAAAAAACTACAACTGCATGATTAGAACCATTAACAAGGAAAACATCTGGTTAAACAGATTCATGAGTCTCTCTTGCCACAAGTAAAAGTAAATGCTCCGCTGTGTATGTTCAGTCATATAAAACAGAACCACAGCAAAGGTGATGTCACTGCAAAGGGAGTTGAAAGAGTTGCCATGGTGACGGGCAAAGGCAGCCCTGACTGGGTGGGGTGCGGCTGTAAATAAAAGACAGATATATACAGAAACACAGAAGAGAGCACAGGGACACTTTTGGGTCATCATGTCTCCGATTAACACATTTGATCTTCACTAATGTTTACAGAATTTGTAACACTTCGTGATTGTGTGCATTTTTACACTTGGTGTGTGTGTGTTTTGGTGTGTGTGTGTGTGTGTGTGTGTGTGTGTGTGTGTGTGTGTGTGTGTGTGTGTACTCCCTGTTTCATCCAATTACCTCTACACACAGCTCTGAGCTGATGTACACTGAGCCGTCTCATTATGAACAGTGAAAACTCAACCAGAGGCTATTACACAAGACTGTTACAGCACAGTAAATAGATGTCCACAGCACAGTGTGTGTGTGTGTGTGTGTGTGTGTCCTGTTCTTCAGATAATTGGAGTCTAGAGGTATGCATTGTGCATGTTTTGTGTTGGGAACCATATTAACGTTGTAATGTAGGAAAAGATCTGCTTGTGTGTGTGTGTGTCGCTCTTGTGAGTTGAGAAGAAAGAACAATGTGCCTCTGCCTTCAATCATAAAGCAACAAAATAATTTGTCAGTTTATTCCAAAAGTATTGCAAAAAGGAGTCGTGTGAGCGCTTTATTATCTCACCACTTTCATTTTTGGACCAACAGTGTTTCAGCTGCACAATTGTTGCAAAGTCATGCAAGAAGCATGAATGTAAAGTGTTGAAACTCGCTTTAGAAATTCATCAGAGTGAACATCATGTCTGCTTTTATTGTTGTCAAAGATACATTACTGCTATTTATAATGCAGTCATGAAGTCACTGCATCCCCCATAACATCACTTTAACTTTGACAGAAATAAACGCTACCATGAAGCACAGTCTGATGGACCTTCTCAAACAGATTTTCATACGACATAAATATATCTGATCACACTCACATTACCTTTTGCAGTGTGGAATCTATGGAACGATAAAATTCCTGCCATTGGTGCATCTTAGGTGAATAACAGCATGTGTTGTGCTTCTTCTGTCAACCACTTTACATAAAACTGCTGTGTTTTCATCTGTTTGACTGTCGTTCTTCTAGTGATTGTAACTATTCCATTCTGCAAGTATTCATTCTTTGGATCAGTGCTGAAGGAGGGAGAGACGCTTGCAGAACACACTGTTGAATGTCTGTAAAATTCAATATTGAATTAAAATCCCAGATGAAATCAAACCCGGATGGCTTGTGCTGGCCTACATACACTAATGTGCATCTTACCCCAGACAGTGAGCAATCTTGCCTGTGCTGACTGAGTTTTCAGGCTGTTATACTGCAGATGAACTCTGCTGAAAATGCTGCTTGCCTGTTCCTGTTTGCAGTGACTGTCTGCCATGTAAAAAAACACATTTAGTTTGATTTGATAGTTCAAGATGGCACATGGGAAAAAACTGAAAAATGAAACAACTTAATATCCATATATAACAAAACCATATAAACTATATAATAGCAACATTACATGGGAATATTAAGCATTTTTGACAGTATATGACTGACAACAGTCAAACAGAGGCCAAGGAAATAAGTAGCGTTACCATTCCTTTAACATATTATTCGTGAAACAACTTCTTTTCAGCTTATACTCTTAACAAACTACCAATCCACCTCCAAACACTTTGACATGTAAGAGGACGTTTTTAATGGTCTTTTTCCTTCTTTCTGGAAGGTCTGATGGCTGACAAGGATTTGTCCATCGGGGAGGAAGAGGATGACAGAAACCTCAACTACAACCCTCCGGCCCAGAAGTCTTTGCAGGAGATTCAGGATTTGGACAAAGATGACGAGAGCCTGGTCAAATACAAGCAGACCCTGCTGGGGACGGGTCCAATGACAGGTGTGTGTGTGTGTGTGTATGTGTGTTTGTGTGTGTGTGTGTATTGTTAACCTTGTTAACCTGAGGAAAGCTGGTGATTCACCCTGGTACCCAGTGTTACCGCAGCTTTAATTCACTCAATATAACGACTTTGGTGCATAGTTCCTTGCAGTCATCAACTTCTGATTACACACACACACACACACACACACACACATACACAGGAGCAGACCTGCTTGCCTCAGCATCTCTAATATCCAGCAGCCAGGCCATGACAGCTGATATCAGTAGAATAGCTCTGACTCCCCCACTGCTGTAACACAACACCACCTCAGCTACAGCTCAGTAACACTGAATACTGTGAGAAGCCGTAATGGGAGAAGGGAAAAGCAGAGAGTGGACTTTATCGTCAAATAGAGGCTGCACACAGCCATTTATCTTTTAGTGTGTCCACGCTGAATCCTCATAACAGCCGTAAATACTAGTTTGGGGCCGTTACTGCCTTCTACAATGACTGATAATGTGATTTTTACACACTGTGATATTTTAGCATCAGTGCCATGGGCTTGAATATTGAATGTTGAATGTTGAATGTTTTGTTTCCACTTATCTCAGGATCTCCCAATCACTACTTCCCTCATTAGCATTATCTTTCAGCAAGGAAAACCACAACTTGTCATTTTTACATTTCTGCTTTTATACAGTTAAAAAAGGTTAATATATCATGTTAATTAATGAGTTTTAGAGGTCTGGTAGACAGATTTTGTCACCTTTGGACAGAGTCAGGCTTGCTGTTTCTCCTTGTTACCAGTTCGTATGCTAAGCTAAGCTAATCACCTCCTGGTTTCAACGTAACACATAACGGACAATTATAAGCGTGGTATCAATCCTCTCATCTAACTCTAGGCAAAGAGAAAGAGAATATATGAATGAATGACTGAGTGAATGAAGAATGAAAGAATATGAATCAGTTAATGCCGTAATGACCAGAATATTCTGCCTCTCCAGTGTCCTCTGGGCCTAACGTCCAGGTGACCAGACTGACCCTGTTGTGTGATGAAGCTCCTGGACCAATCTCCATTGACCTGACAGGTACTCTTCTCTTCATTCACCATGGAGTGTTTACTGTCCCTAACGCTTGGCTAGATGTGTCACTGTCATGCTGCTATACCCTTCTTCCAATATGGTGACACAAATCACTGATTTGCCCTGGAGCGAGGCATCTCACCCCACCGTGCTGCATTTTATGTGCAGAAAGACTGCAGTGGGTGTGTCCATGCTCGAGAGAGGGACAGACAGACGAGAGAGACGGCTAAATGTTTGCTTAGTGGGCAGTATTGACATTTTCCCCTGTGTGCAGGAGAAAACGACAGGCAAGGAAGGAGGGAATGAGGTGTCTGTAAGTTTATGTGTGTGCATGTCTGCGGTGCATGGTAATCAGGTGGCTGTAAAGAGATCATGTCATTTCCTACAGGAGACAAAGTTAAGGAAAGGATCGATGTGTGTGTGTGCGAGGGTGTATAGGTTCACCTGTTGTTGCCTTGTGTGCCAGGGTGTGTCTGATAAATGGTAGCTGTGACTGTGCGTGTATTTCTTCCTGAGGATTTCCCTGCCTATCACACACACTATCACACATATACTGTACATATTCTACTAAGACTAATAGAAAAGGTCACCTGGTTGCTAGGCAATACTGACTTTGTACTATGCAGTTTCCTCTGATTCAAACGCAGAGAGATAGAAAGTATTGAGCAGCCTTTAAAGTGCATCTTTCAGTGTGTAATGAAAGATCTGCTGAATCGCACGAAATTGGAAGAGCCTCTCTGTTCTTCCAGACCAGACAGATCTAAAGCTTTCAGATTTGGTCTCAGTCAGAGATGATGGAGGGAGTGAAAGGTGGATGGCAAATCACTTCAGTTCATTTTTAACAGAAAGTCTGTATTACAAAGTGGTGGTGTGGAGTTTGAAAGAGGGTGTTAACCAGGCAGCGAGAGTCTAAAGTTCAGCAGATCATGAATATCCAATCAATTGATCATGTGTCCAAATAGAAACATGATCATGTTTCAAAAGCTATTACTTAAACATTCTACATTACAAGCATCTTAAAATTGTATAATATTGTGCAATACTACATACTGTGTATACATAATACAATAAAATAAATTACATGAGTGCAAGAATGGACTAAACCATGTGTCCCTTTCAGAGGGGGGTGGGCCCTGGAGAGGCTCTAATATTGTTTTTAGATACAAGAAACAGTCTGTTTAACTATTTACTCCGCCAACAGTGATAGTTTCATTATAATGTTAATAACGTTAAAAAATATATATATCAAAATTGCAGATAAAAACAGGAACTAAGATACTTCACTTGCTGGTCGAGAGATAGTGCCTGGTCAAAAGTGCAAAGACATGTATATTCCTGAGGGTGAATTTAACAGATGAGGCAAAGGAACCAAGGCATTCTTTATCTGAGGAACAAGGCCAGCGAGGGCACAAATACCTGTTTTATCAGAATTAACCTGTAGAAAATGAATGAATAGAAAATAGCATTTAGGTAGTTGTCATCTTTTGAGGTTCAAAGAGATGTATAATTGATTATCATCTGCATAACAAAGAGAGGAAATACCATTAAAAATATTATCTGTATGTGCAAGGCAAACCAGATAGGACCCAGGATAGAACCCTGGGGTACACCACAAGACAGAATTGAAGTTGAAGAGGCATAGTTACCATCAGGAACTGAAAAACTCCTTTCAGACACATGAACACTGGGGTGAACAATTGCTAATATGATGGACAGGGATCATTTAATCCAATTTACTGATGGTTTCATTATTTGTTTGTGGTAATTCTAACAAGGTATTGAAACATAATTGGTGTGATATGTGAAGATGTATGTTTTAGGGAGAGTCATTTCTACATGTGATGTTCTGTAATATCTGACTTTCTTTATCACAGTATCTGCTGTTCTTCCTAGCAGACAGACAAAAAGCCTTCAGCGCAAAATAGGAAATGCTCTTTGACACTGAGAGGCTGTTTTACAAAGGTTTGATTTCAAAATCTATGTTCTGTATTTCTAGTTCTTTAGAAATTACTTGTGTTTCAGGGAAATCTTGTGTCATTTTGCATATTTTCCCTGGAGTCTATTCACATGAGGATTTGATTTAATTTGAATGAATGTTTGTGTTGGTGTTGTGTAGCGAAGAAGAGAAATAGAGAAACTGCTGTATGCAGTGTGGGAGTAAAGCATCTCTCTTTATAAACCTATAGTAAGCAGCAGTATAATAATTGGTCCTGCTGGTGTCAGATAGCCGAGCCGGCACCAGGCTAGAAATGGACTTTCCATCGATGACCGAATGCATTAGAGACCTCATTATTCACTACAGGCTGTTACCAGTGCAGCATGGTGCCTTAAGTGATGATGGGCATTTACTGCTCTGCATGTGTGTGAGTTTATGTTATAGAGAGAGAGAAAGGGGGTGGCAAAGCAGGGGCTGAGGTGACATACAGTAGTAGAGATGATTGCTCTACACTCTGCACGCTTGACTGGTTGTCCCATCAGAGATCTTTCACTTCTGTGAGGTTGTTTGGGTCCATGTCTTAACCTTAACTTCTCAGATTGTAAGTGCTCCCGCTTGCACATAGTGGGTGTGAACTCTCTGCAGTGCATCAAACCTCTGAGTCTCTCCGTCAACACAACAGGACAGGTGGAGAGTAACCAGTACAACACCTTGAGGAATTTGTGGTCTAGTTATAGTTTATAATGTATTGTTTTTATGTCCACTGAAGCATTTTCACCTATTTTTACTTAATTAGATTCATTCTGGACCTCCCACAACATCTATAGTTTCAGCTATCATTCCTATTAGTAATAACAGCATTGTACATATACAAGTTAATTGCTGAGATCTGGAAACACAGCAAAATAGCCAAAAAGACCAACTGAAAAAGTCAGACTGGGCAAGCAACATAAGGCAGTCATATGATAATACAGATTTAAATAAACCCCCAGGTTAGCCAAACAAACTCTTCTAAAATGAAGGAACTGTGCTGTACTGAACTGTACTAAAGTTATTACCCAAAATGTTAGTTCAACTCTGACCTGTTGTTGTGCAAGCAGTTTTCCAATGATGTGTAATGAAGGATTATTACTGATATTAAATTATAAACTGTTGGCTTGTTTACAACCTGTTTCTTGCCTCAATTCAGTGTCTTTCTCATGCACAGTCATTTATTCTTTGTCATTTCGAATACATCTGCATCTGCTTTAAATATCATTCTGTATATGACTATATGCTTTTTATCATCACTTCTTGGACTTCGTACACTCATATCTCTTTACTTTTAGATTAATTCTCGCCCTGCAACATCTTACACTGTTCCTTTATCATTTCAGCACTAATTGTTGCTTGTGTTTAGATCAATGGCCTGATCGTTTATGCAATAAGATATGAAGAATGTTTTTTCTCAGGCTGAGCTGGCAGCACAAAAACATTTGATATGTTTCTGTGCAGCTTAGTGAATACAGCAACACGATTAGCAGAGCCACAAATATAAGCACAGCACTGTGACCAAGTTTGGCTTATAGTACATGTAAAAAATCAAAGTCATCATATTTTACAATACATAATTGTGCATTTCACTACAGTAATACTATATGAAGGATTTTTATGATAGGAGTCCCTGCCTCTAAACCAATTGTGGCCTGTTTCAGCTCTGAAAACACCACTGCAACCTTTTTTTCTGTCACATTATTGCATCAGGAAGTAGAACTAACTGAAAATAATTTGGGGAAAAGAGGTAGCATTCACATAACTGGCAGATAAATATTTTATCTTCTGTCTCATGAATGCAGGTTTGCACACTACAGCAGGACTGTACTCTATTGTTGTATGAATTTTAACATAAATAAAGGCAAAAATGGAGAAGTATGACTCCACTAGACTTAGACTTCTACGATTTGAAAAGCTTTTAACTGAGCAATTTTGTATTCTTCATAAAAATACAGTATCTTGTAAATTTGTGTATAGTGAATGTAAAAATTGTAGTCTCAAAAACATACTAGTAGTCTTATCAAAGAGGATCCATAAGAAACAGGCCAGTGATTCATATTGTATCTCAGCAGCAGTGATTTGCATAACGATCTTGATGGTGAGCACATCAGTGTACAAATGCTATCTCATTCTCAAACCATATTTGCTTTTTTTCTCAGTCGATAATGCACTACAATATTACCATATTACCATGCTGTAAGGTAATATGTTACACTTAAGTCTATGATATATGGTGTGTCACATACTGTACTGTGTGCTGTGTGGCCCGCTGCCAGACTACACTATACAAAGCAATATCCTCGGCTATGACTTCGCAGTGCTCTGGTGGCCTAAATGCAAAGACTGGCTTTGTTAAACTTTCATGCTCCCCAGGGTTGTTTTGCTGAGCACGCATGCTGCATCACATTTAGCACTCACACCATGCAGCCTCTCTATGCCATGCACTAATCTTAACCTCAACCATGTGATTTACTAACACTTATTAGGTGTTATGTGTCTACAATTATGTCAGTAATATGTGAACACTTCAGGGGTGTTTTGTTTGTGAAATTCCTATAATAATGGGAAGGGTTATTCCAAAAATGAGCAGCAGAGGATGAAACCCTCGATGTGTAAAAAAAAAAACAAAGGAGGAAGAGGATGAATGTTTTGACTACAGGCCAATTTTTAATCTCCTTTTCATGTCTGAACTTAATGAGGGTTGTGTCCCATAAGCATATTGCACATTTGTCTTGCAACAGTCTTAGTGACTAATTTCTCTTTTTAGGTCTAATTACTCCACTGAAACAGCAGCAATCAAGATTTTTAACACCTTCCCAACTGACATTTAATCAAACTTATGATCTGACTGCTGTGTTTGATACTGTTGACTACCATGTTCTTATGAATACTGGTGGAAGACGTTCTGTATTTAGATAATTCAGATCATATCAGAATGAAGTCTTGCATTCACAAAATGTACATTAGACTCGTCAACAAAATGTAATTGTATAAAAATGCTAAAGTATTCATGCATAATGGTCCTTTTAGAGCATTATTATTGTATATAACATGAGATTGGATTATTACTCATCATGCATTCATGTGTAAGCAACATTTTTAGCCATGCTAGCGGCAAGGGGTGGCAACGTCAGTCAGTTGGTCCACAACTTTAGTCCAGACTGAAACATCTCAACAACTATTGGATTGATTGCCATGAAGTTTGATACAGATATTCTTGATCTCCTTGGAATGAACTGTAATAACTTCGGTGACTTTTCATGTAGCCCTACTATCAGGTCAACATTTCAATTTGTCCCATACTCTGGTTTATGACCAAATACCTGTAAAACTATTGGCATTCCCATCAGCGTGAGATGTACTTTGTGTTTCATGCTAATTAGCATATGTTAGCATGCTAACATGCTTATGATAAAGATGGTAAACATTATACTTGCTAAACATCAGCATGACTAACATTATCATTATGAGAATGTTAGCATGCTGTCATTAGCATTTAGCTCAAAACCTTACTGTGGTTAAGTACAGCCTCACAGAGTCATGGTGGAGTATTATTAACTACTTTGTATACTTTTGGGCAGTTTAATCTACAAGAATGCATCATAATTTATAATTTATTTATGTCTTTTTAAATGGGTCACAAAATAAGATAACACAGTGTAAGGGTCATTTTTAGTCAGAATTTATTCTCTAATATTTTGTGTTTTTCTGGCATCAGTACAATATTTGCTAAGTGTGAGCTTCAGCTGGAAAACCAGTGTGATCTGTGTGGGGATTTGACTGCGCATGTGCAGCCTTGCGTGCATACTTGCATGAGTACATATTCTTGTGTGTGTGTGTGTGAGTGTGTGTGTGTCCCTGAAGAGAACAGGTAGACAGCTCTCTACATTGACCTATTTTCTCTGTCAGACGCTCCCAGGAGGGTGGGCAACATCTTTTCTCTCCTCTCTGTCTCCTGGGAAAAGAAAAAGGAGACGAAGAGAAGAATCAGAAGGAGGAGAAGGAGGAGAGAGAGATAGTTACATACTAGGCAACAGTTCTCAGAGGGAGAGAGATTGAATGCAATGAGATTGAGACAGAGATGGAGCGGTGAAAAATCTCCAAAATGTCAGCTACTGAGGAACAGCTTTATTAGCGCAATGACATACATTTTTGATTTTATCTAATGGGGATTTCAAAGGGTTTCATGTGGTGATGTAACTCCCAAACCACATTTAGATTTTCAATTAAAGTGAAAACTTGACAGTTAGCATTAGCAGAGATTTTCATCTGGCAGCAGTGATATGCTGTTTGTTGGGAGCTTTTACGTAAAGTGCTTAAATGTGTCACAAGTGCATATATTTTTTATATGGGTGACACCAGTGGGAATCAGACCTCAAACCCTGTACAATGCACTTCTGAATGAGCAATATACTGTATGCAGTGTGTGTGTGTGTGTGTGTGTGTCTTATCTGTAGGTCACTTCCTTTCTTTGCCTTTCTGTCCTCTGCATCTCTTCCTCAACACATCGCTGCTGTCTGTTTTTATTCACCACATTCTTCTATCTCTCCTTCATCATCTCCATCTCTCCTCCTTCCTCTGTTTCACTCTGTCCATTAGGAAGCACTCAAGGCTGATGGTTGGGTTTAAATTGAGATATAAAGTGATTAGGCAGTGAATGCATTTCTGATTGCTGTGCTTTTACAATGGCCCAGGATGCTATCCCCCCCACTTAAGATGAACCCATTCAACCCCACAGAGCAGCATAGACCACTTTATTGTACAAAGAAAGAAGCTATTCTGTATTAAATAACATATGCGTCAGAGTATGAAAACAGAAGGCTTCAAACCTTTCAGTATGACGTTCATTCTTCTTATTAAGCTGAAAACATGAGAGGAAAATGCGCCCAATTTAAATGATTTTATCACACAATGAGCCATATTGTACACTGCTAAGCAAACATGCTAGTGCTTTTTTTTCAGCGGCTATTGTATTGAACTTAACAAAGAATTAGAGCAAGAACTTAACAGCTTCCAAGACTGACAAACATTCATGCTATAGTTTTCTATATGCGTTTTGTTTTTCTTTCTTTCTGTCATTCACTTTCCTTTTTTCTTTTATCTCTTTTGTCTTATACCTTTTTAAAATCTGAATTCAAGCGCAACCGGCCACGTTATCTACTATTTGTCTGGAAATTCAATAAATGAAGTTAAAAAGACAAATCGAAGAGGAGCTTTTTCTTCAGATGATTATTCTAATACAATTCTTTAAATTTTATAATTCTGTACTATTATGTCTGCTGCACAAAGTCACATTTCTCAGTGTGTGACATGATTTATGTGTCAATCGGCAGCAATGTGATCATATAGTGAGTTATTTAGCATGTTGTCATCATCATGTATAGCACGTCTCTGCTGAGAAACTATAGTGGGTGATGTCATACATGTCATGTTGGCTATAAGTGATGTTTTTGTTGTTGATGTTTGCCCAGGAGACCTGGATGCTCTGAAGAGGAAGAGCTTCACCTTAAAGGAAGGAGTGAGCTACAGACTAAAGATACACTTTAAGGTAAGATGAGCAGATGCAGTCACAGAAGTATAATAAGGACGGAGAGATTTATTGTACATTACAACATGGATGGAATAAACAAACAGATGATCAGGTGTTTACTGGAAGAGGGGGAGAGACTGTGCTAAGTAAACCATCGTGTACTATACAATCAAACCGCAATATCAAACAAAACCATCAGCATATTTAATGAGTCTGTTCATTTTATAGTGCCAGTAAGGATCAATGCCATAGATGCAAATAATCATTAAACATCAGTAAGTTTGTTTCTCAAGTCTGACATTATTTTTCAGGTTTCTAAAATTAGACAGTCAGTACATTAAAATGTGTTTGATAGTATTTATTTAGTTCCAACTAAAGTGATCAACAAGTTGTCAGCTGAGTCACATAATTAAAGTCCAGTATCCCTCTCAGTTCACTGTTGATACCCACAAATACCTTTAATACCACAAGTTTTGTGATCAATCATGACTGCTGCTTGTTACTTGTCTCTCTTCTCACTTTCTCACACCTCCATCCCCTTCCCCTTCCTTCCCTTCTCTCTTACAAATAAACCACTCATGTAAACACGCTTTTTTCCCCCGAGCTGCGACCTCATGTCCACAATAAATAAATACAGAATGGCGACAATGAAATATTTTTGAAGGGAAATGCAGAGCAGATATAAACGAGAGAAGGAGTATAAGCCCGAGGCTAGAAAGGATGTTTGTGAAAGAATGATAACATTAGGAGTTATTAAACATTTCTATATTTTCCCAGTTAGCCAATAAAATAAGAAAAATGTACCACCAAAGAAAATTATCGACCCATATAGCACTTTTCCAAGCAGAGTTACAAAGTGGTTAGTAGTAGTAGTTTTTACTGGCTTCTCATCACATCTTTAAAATTCAATTGAGCTGCTGCAAAACACTCGTACACACAATCATCCACTATTTCCTCTGATTGCTTGAGAGTGATTCAGATTGTGGGAAATATTCCTGCACTGGGAAGAGCACTAAGACCTGTGTGAATGCTGATAAAACAGCTACAAAAAAGAATGATATTTTAATATAAATAAATAAAAATGTAGAAGTAGGGGCCACATGTCAATGAAATAAACAAAATTTTTTGAAAGTAAGAAAGGAGATCAGTGTGTGTGTGTGTGTGTGTGTGTGTGTGTGTAGACTAGAGGCAGTACTTGAGGGTCTTGGCCCTGAAGGGAGAGGGAGATGTGCTGAGAATGACCAAACAGCTCAGAGAGCGACTGTGAACGTTCACTGTGAGGACACCTGCTGGACAAAATGGCTTCACTGCAGCTGAAAGCCCGACATGTTATTGATGGCATTTAATTTTTCAATATTTGATTTCTCCAGGTGATGCAGTTTTCTTGTCAATAAATTCAAAATACCAATTTTGGTCTGGATAGATTGAATGTATAATTTGGTTTGGAATGGAGTTTCCATTTTTCCTTGCACAGCCCAACACATGCAGTTTGGTGAATTGAACACTTGCCTGTAGGCGTGAATGTGTCTGTCTATTTGTGTCAGCCCTGCTGTACACTAGGAAAGGCTGAACAGGGTAAAGCAAGAAATAATGAACCACATAATCAGTTGATAACTTCATGCAGTGTCACTCTAAGTTTGGGATGCCAGTTTCCCTGGTAATTGACAGAACACGTGGACAGGACACATAGTAGGCGGAGGTGCATCAAAATGTGTGTAATGTGTGTGTGTGTGTTTGCAGGTGAACAGAGAAATCGTTGCTGGCTTGAGGTACCATCATGTGGCCACCAGGAAAGGAATAACAGGTAAGTTTGCTTCATCTTCTGTATGTTTCTCTTACTCACAATAAAACAGCCAAAGGAACTGTAAGGAAAAAAGTGCGGACCACCCATCAAGTTTTCCCAGTGCTGATCATTAAGTGCCAAGAAGACATCGATTTCCATTCATCCATTTCCATCAAATCAGTTTACTGAGTGTTTCTATCTTCCTGCAGTGGACAAGGTCTCGTACATGGTGGGAAGTTACGGCCCACGGGCGGAGGAGCACGAGTTTCTGTCCCCGGCTGACGAGGCGCCCAAAGGCATGATATCACGCGGCCAATACCAGGTGAAGTCCCGCTTCATCGACGACGACAAGAACGTCTACTTGGACTGGGTGTGGTGCTTCGACATCAAGAAGGACTGGGACGAATAGAGGGAGAGAGCGAGAGGGATGGCACTTCTCTTTTTCCCTTCTTTCACTCCAATTTCTCACCTCCTCTTTCTCCTTCCCCTCTTTCACCCTGTTCCACCTGTGAGAGCAGCTTTGCAATAGCTGAGACAGGAGGCTCTACTTCTCTTCTTCCTCCTCCATCTTCTCCTCTTCTAATCCTCCTATCCTCTAATGCAGGTCTCCTGAAACCCGTGAGCAAACTGGGACTTTTAGAGAAGAGAACCCCCACTGCCCTCCCCCCCTCTCTCTCACTTCCTTTTTATCCCATCCATCCTGAGTTACCCACATGATGAAGCTTTTTGGAGGAAGATTTCCCTTTCCTTTTATTTTTTTGCTCCCTTTCTCTCATCCTTGCTCCTCATCCTATTGTGTATCCCTTCCTTCATACAGCAGCAGTGGGTGGTCTGCAATAGCAGGCAATTAAAGGAAGTCAGTTTGAGGCACAAAGAGAAATATAATATATACAGATAACTTGTTACAGCTGAAGTGAAATGCACACATCAGCAAGCCGCAGATGCTGCTGTTGTGGTTGTTTTCAGTAGCCTGTAAGATCCGTTTATGATTATTAATATTGTAAAGCCATGATATACTGCAACGCTCTTCAGTGTGCTGACGAGATGAGAGAACATGCACTGAGCGGTGTGCAGTGCGCTTACAAACATTCAATATCTGTCAAACAGACTTTCCCAAAGAGAAGAGATGAAAAATAGAAATAGAGTGCATTTGGATGCACAGCAGGAAATCTGGATTCACACGTCTGAGTACTTAATAAAAAAGTTTACCAGTAAAATGTCAACAACTGAAAGAATTTGAAGAGATTGTCACAAGGAAGGTCACTGCTTTCCTCAGTCAATCAGATTGAAGGAACTTTTCTGCACAATCCACGCTCCGACTGTCTCAATACTGTGAGCTCCTTGTAACCTGCTCCCAAACATCAGGCATTGCTAATTTTATAATTCCTTTGACAGAAATCAGAGGAGCTTATTAAACATATAAAGTTTAGAATATATAAGGGAGGGGAAAAAGATCCAATTGGAGATAGATACATTGATATTTTATTTGCTTACTCCTCTTTCTGTTACATCTTTCTTTACAGTTTTCTGGTTTTCAGGGTTTTTTTTATGTATTTCTTTAGTTAAAGTATATCTTTTTATTCCATGCATAAGGTATTGATTGATTGGTTTGTTGATTAAGGGAAGAGGTTTCACTTTGTTATTTCAAGGAAGGCATTCTTTTAAAATCATACTCTCTGTTACTTTCATTTCATGATAATAATAATTAATGATTTTTGTTGTTTTTACCCCTAAATTCCATGTTTCATGATTTTGCCTTTAAACAGTAAAAAATCAAACACACAAATATTTTTTGTAATTAGACATATGCAAAAAAAAACAACAACAACAACTGAGTAACAGTATACATCAACAACTGCAATTTTGGTTTAAATAATGTTTTAGGATCCTCCAGGAGAATTAGCCTCTAAATTATCCAAACATCATTATAATATTATTAATATACTGGGATGAAAAGATTCACCTCTTCTCCCAATGTGCACTACATGCATAAGATCTTGGACTTGTGTTTTACCAACCTTTTGTAAGAAGTTGTGTTTGCTTTCAAAGCGCCAGTTTTCTCAAGTCTTTGTGGAGCTTTTTCAAAGAGCAGACCAATGAAAGACTGTAACTGAACTGTGTATATTGTAGAAAGCGATGCATGTGTGTCCTTTAGGATTTGAAGTCACTCAGTAAAAATGAAGAAAATTAGACCTTTCTAAACCTCTCTCGTATACCAAGGACATAAGATGTGAATAAAATTCTGCTTTGAACTAAAATTAAACGTTTTAAGATGGTGGCTGGAACATAATGGAGTACTGTCAGAGAAGTATATCAAGGGATGAATTAATTCCCCTTTAAAAAAAATAAGAAATATCATTATTGTGTTAAGTCTTTGGATATGATATTGTCATTGTTGCTGAACATATTGAACATTGAAATACCATTTGAAATCGTTGTGATCTAAGACTTACTGTAAATGTTGGCTTGTTGGGTGTTGCATGGTTTAGCAAGATTCTCTCTTCCTTTTTTACGACTTTATTGTAAAATTTAATGTGATTAAAAAATAAAGGTACTGACGCAATATCCAGATGTCAATGGTGGCCATATACTGCAGATTACAGTATTTACAGGGATATTTTTAAAGGCACGGATGGAAACAGCTGTCAGCTGTGTCTCATGCCCCGGCCTGTAACGATCAAGTGCTGAATCTTCAAATATTGGTGTCAAATCTAGTATCCTGTATCTTTTAATAAAGGCAATTTAAACAACCAATAAGATGCCTCCTTTGAAATATTTGTACAGTACTTAAGTACTTAAGACCATATTATGATATTTTTTTTCAGTGCTTGTGCATATATATTTGGGTCCCTGATGTGCCTACTAACACACAAACTGTGAAATAAGACCACCCAGTTTCTTGTTATTCAACAAGCCATTCAGATTTGATGCCCCTTCTTATGTCACATGGGGCTTCGCTGAAATTGTACTGCTCCTCTGCTCTCCACCCACTAAATTTCCTGAGGTCCGCCATATTTCTCTTGTAAGCGGGGACCCGGCTAAACTAAGCTAAGCTAAGGGCAAAAAAAAATTCACGTGAATCGCAGGGCTGGACCAGGAGACAGAGCCACTGATTGCCGACAAACGGCAGCTGAGCACCAGACAGTCTAGGGGAGAGAGCCGGAGAGTAGTGCGTTGCTGCTGCTGCTGCTGCTGCTGCTGTCCAATCTTGTGGAGGAATAAACACCTGATTCTGATCCGGAGCAGGAGGGAGTTGTTTATTTGTTAAACTTTTGGGATTAAGTGGATTTATCCTCAAACTCGCTTTTCAACCTAGCTGGAACTAGAGACACCAGAGTCATACAGCACCTCAGCTGCTGTCATCAATAATAAACATCTTAAATACTGGTGAGTTGATATAATTTTAAATTTACAAACAATAATATTGCTGCTGTTGATGAAGCAGCCACTGTTTGCAAAGCACAGCTCTGATCAATCTGAACTCCATTCAGAAAACAAGCATTTTAAAAGTTGTTTGCTTGTCGTCTTACAGACAGACCTGACAAAGCATGAAATCAGACTTTATACAAATCGGTATCATAATGATGTAGTTATTTCGGCATCCATTTTATCCATTTATTGCAGTTAAATCACAGCAAAGTCTAAGTTTATTTTGGGTTCATTCAGGCTGAGCTTAAGCAACATGGCTGCGCTGGTTGGGGACCAGTCGATGTGTCGTTGGTCGCTGGCTGTTTGAGGCAAATAAACACAAATGATCCCGTGGTCGATCTTGTGTGATTAATGCGAGGCGTTTGGTATGTTTGCTGCACCACTCATGGGTACCACTATAATTTCTCCCACAGCCATGTTTCTCCGGGGTTCATGCTCAACAGTTGCCATGGTAGCCGGCATACCCCACAGAAGAGGGAAGTGAGGTGGCTGAGACAGGCACTCAAACTGAAAGTAACAGACAGAAATTAGAGAAAAAACTGTCAGTTTCTATCTACTGCTGACACTTAATGAAATATACTTGAAGATATTTTCTGAAGAGATATTTTATTACAGCACAAGCCACTTAATTTGAGATATGAACACATATTTATATATTCAAATACACTGTACAGGTACAAGTAAAATATTACTTGCAGAAATGTGACTGTCTCATACCATTTTTTTAAAATCTACCAATTAAGAAACCCACCAGACTCAGTGAGATGATCATTTTTTGTAAATCCTTTGCCTTTAAAAGAAACAAAGTTTACAAATTTACAAAAATGTAATAACACTATAATATTACTATAAATCTTGTCTCATTGAGTCACTGAGCCTTCTTGCCACAGATATTATCATCAGAGTTATACAACACACATATTCTCACTCTGTATTCCAGTCAAGAAAAGAGAGTTTGAGTAAAGTTGGAATTTATTTTAGATGATACAAAGAGATTAGAGATTAGATGTAAATACCCACCAGCATCTGTCACCATATTCCAAAATAAATGATACAAGAAAATAAAGACGCCAATCCTGGTAGTTTTTAAGACAGTATATAGGAAGCTGGCAAAAGTTGAACTCATTGATCTCTTAAGAATTCAGCATCTATACCCATTCAGTAGATCAATATGTTTCTCTTCAAATGACAAAATTTGGCTCATATTGAAATATTGTGATAGTACTGTGGCTCATAACAAAACCAAGTCTAAGTTCTCTTATTATATGGTGTATTTAGTGGTGAACTCAACACTATTAGATTTTTTTAAACTTGTAATATCTGCTAATAATATGTATCAACACCATATATCTGAAGTATTAAGGTAATAGTTCAACAATTTGGGAAATATGCTCATTCATTTTCTTGGGGGTGTGGGGGGGCACCTAAAGCTCACCAATTAACATGTTCCTACTGTATGTTGTTCATTTAATTCATACAAAAGTGTAAAAACAAATGGTTGAGGTTTGTACGTGTTAATTAGTGAGAGCCAGAGCTAGCTATTTCCCCTGAGCTAAGCTAAGCTAACTGGCTGCTAGCGGCAGCCTTATATTTAACGGTTAGACATGAGAGTGGTATCAGTATTCTCAACTATCTCTCTGCAAGAAAGCGAATAAGCATATTTCCAAAAATGTCACACACATACTTTAAGTGTGTATTTGTGTGCATGCTCTATTTTTGGGGACACTTTCAGGGATATCAAGTAATTTTCAGTCTCTCTCAACCTCTATTGACAGTCAACAGCAGTTAAAACCACTGATAAAACATTTCCTCTCCTGTTTTCTGCAAAACGATGACAAAGATTTTTCATTTAATTTTTGGTTTAATCTTTGTTTGCCCCCGTATATTGTCCTCTGAGTTGAAAATAGTCAGTATGGGGATGGTTTTGGGATTGCAGTTTAAAAGAGATCAACACCTGCATGCAAGATCATCCCTGAATCCGTTAGTATTACATAGCAACCCAAACATAAAGGTCATATTTGAGAGCAGGGTGATTCACACCATTTAAGGACAGTGTCTGTGTGAGATGGCTCCGCTCCACATGTCTGCTTGTCCATTGATGAAGCCCTTCATCTTTCCATCTGTCCTATTCATCTGTGAGCCAGTCCTCTTTTGGCGTGGTCAGTGTGGTGGTGTTGTTGCTGCTGAGCGCCTGCTCCAGCAGAGCTCGCTGGGCTGTAGCAGGCAGGTAGAGGAAGGCATAGAGCAGTCCCAACAGCAGCAGAGCCAGCAGCAGAGGGATGCCCCAGTCTGATGTCATTAAAGGCTCGTCACAGCGAGCTTGCAGAAATGACTTATTCTGCATGGTGCACAGACGGTTTACAACACTAAAAGTCTTATAAAATAACTCAATACAGGAACACTCAAACAGTGAAATAGATACAAGGGCCTGACAAGCTTTTTTTATTATTGTTATCCACAATTTGTAATGTCACACACTCACACAATTAAAGGGCTTTGTTGGTCATTCCTATCCCCAAAATGGACATATTTCATGCTGCTGAAAAAACACTGCATCCACACTTCCCAAATACTCACAGTATTTGGAGGAAACAGACCACACCAATTTGAGAAAAGACTTGAGACACAGCTGATACTTTCAATCTGTTTCCAGTCCCCCATCAAGTGTTTAAATTCCTGAAAAAGCAAACATAAAGGACAAATCCAAGATGGGGAAGGTCATTTGGACAACACACAGTCAGCGAAATCCAACATCCAGGTAGGTCTTCATTCACAGAGCCCAGAACAACAGACGAAAAGCTCCTCTCACAGTTTCTCCACAAGTAGGTTATCTCAGATTTGGTAATATTTCCAGTTAATTGTTAAGATTTTATAGTTAAAAGAGGGGAGGAATATCCAGGTTTGTATCCGTGTTATTGAAAGAGATCATCATGAATGTCTCTAAGCTTAGCATCTCTTCTCTTCATCTGCTCCCGATCTGTCATCTGACTGAAACGTTAGTGATTGCCTGTGAAACTGCATAATGCCACGTGCATCTTTCTTTGTTTGTGTGTGTGTGTGTGTGTGCGTGTGTGTTAGTGATGCTATCTTGTTATGGGTGCATGCCCAGGTAAACACGTCAATCTGCCATTCAGCTCTCTGAGATGATTTGCTCTGAAATGTTATGCAACAATAACCAGAAATCCAACAATAGAGACCCAACACCAAATCTGTATCCCACTCTGTGGAAACACCTGTCTCACTCACTCACACACACACACACACACACACACACACACACACACACACACACACACACACACACACATACACCCACTGAAGGTTAAGCAGATTGGGTTATGAAATGCCAATTATATAATAAATCTTGATCTTCTTAGCTGACAGCATAGTGATACCTGACTGTGTTCAGGGATTACCTTCAGGAAGAGCCTGCACTTTATTCGGCACAGTATGTCCCAAACAATAAATCACTAAATATATTCACTTTAGAGCTATTAGGAGGTCATAGCATGACGTGGAATTAATGTGAAGGAATGAGAAACATACTGAACGTATGGATCAACGCCAGAGAAGATGATTATGCTGCCGGAGTGGTTTAAGAGAGAAGAAACTCATGAAACTATTTTAGGAACTTTATCTGTATTTTCACTGTTTCTGTCCCAAAAAATGCCCCTGCTCTAGTGATAATACTGTCCAATTACAGAGAAGCTATCAGGGTGGAGTTTGTAAAGGTGAAGATCACTGACTGGTCTGCAAAAAGCCTTGACGCTGTGACAACTTGTGTATAACAATTATTCAAACAAACAAGCACAGCAGTATGACTATAAGGACAAGGTGTGGCCCCAAGATGCAAAACACACAAAACAAGTAAAAGTAGTATGGAGCCCCAAAACTAACAATAGATAGTCAAAGATTATCCAATGAGTCATAAATACAACTGAATAAAACAATAAATAACACTGTTAGTTACATAATTAAAATGAAGTGTAAAAGGCAATATAAAGCTTTATAATTTCCCTTAACCTCCAATCAATTAGTAAAAAATTAAAAATCTTTTTACTGCTGATTTTTGTTAATTTTGGGTCTCCACAGTCTAGCAGGATGATCTGTCTCACCCAAACACCACATGCTCACAGTGCTGCATCCACCCCTGCCAGATAAAAGTGTCGAGGTGAGGTTGAGGTGACGGATTATGGAGGTAGCAAATAACGGGTGAGTGACCTGGAACATTATTGACGGTGCAGAAACACATGAAAACAAATGCAATAAACATTTGTGTGATGTCACTTACATTTCAGGTTAAATTCATACAAAATGTGTAGTAGTACAGGCTATAATCTATTATGTTGGAAAATGTTTAGTAAAGGAAATGAGATTACAGTACTGTAGCTTGTTGGATGTGATATCAGGCATGGACTTGCACAATCAAACAGACTGTTTTCAAAGTGTAAAATCAAGCACATATGAGCATTAGGATTCGAGTTTTTTTATACTGTTAATGTGACAAAATAAATGGCTGGTCAGGTTTTTAACTGCAGGGAAGCATGAATTAGTGAGATGTTCACCCTGGACACAACAATTACCGAACATATGTGGATTAACATGTTCACGTTTTGACTCGCCATAGCAGGAAAATCACAGGTGACACTAATAACATCGATGATGATGTGTCCCAGTAAGCCATGCCAGTGAGTCAACATGCACATTACCACCACCCTGAAACTGTATGGGGTATCTATATGCAGGCAATAATAATGTTATTAGTTACACCTGTGTTTTTTTATTGCTATGATGTGTCAAAATGCCTACAGTCATAAAAGGCTTACTCAGTCTCTACATCACCTAATTTGTATGTTTTTGGACTATAGAAAGAAACTTGAGCATCTCAAGCAGTTCCCAACCTGAGGATCAGGACTCCCTACGGCATCACAGGATAAATCTGAGAAGTCACAAGATAGTTAACTGGATAAGAAAGAAGAATACACAGTTCAAATATAAAGTTCAACTACACAAAGTATAGACTATTGTTCTTTCCAACATTTATCTAAACTTTACTTTTTTTGTGAATTACTTGATACTTTTACCTCTTCTGACTCTCTAAAATGATCTGACAGAAACAAACTGAGAAGGAAAAATCACTCGTTGGTGGAATTACTCGCAGTTCATTGACATGCAACATGTAGTGAGGTGTCACAAGATTACACTGCTTCATTTTAAGGGGCAATGAGGTAAAAAGGCAATGAACTACCGATCTAGAGGAAAACCACAGACACAAACCGATCACAGAAAGGTCACATTTGCACCCTCTTGTTGTGAGGCATACAGAGATAACCATATGGAGAGCTTAGAGTCACAAATCTGTAACATGGATTGACGAAGAAACAAAACAATCAATAATCCCACCTCCTGGAATATGCACAAATGATGTTGCATCCTCCAGCACAGTAGGAGGCGCTCTGGAGATTTCACATTGGTTAGTTATCCGCCATATTAAAGAGAGAAGAAGAAGCTTCGCAGTGTTCAGCACTTCAACATCACTTTTGTTTACATGTGTGTGTTTCCATGTAGATGAACGTTTACTTCTGGTACGTCAGAAAAATATACTACAAATTAATCTCGAAATATGTGTCCAGACAGACGCGGTATTATGACTGCAATAGATGGCTAGCAGTTTTAAACATGTCATGGTGTTAGCATACAGTCGCTAGCAAACCAGTGCATGCTACCAAACAAAAAGTTGTCTTCCTGTTTGTGAAGCAGAATAGCTGGGGTGATGTCACTCCAGGGCATGTATGTATTACACTTCTTGGCAGATGTTACTTATATTAATAAGAAATACGACAATTAACTGAGGCACAAGACAAGCTGCCACCAATCACCTGTTCCTCTTACAGTCCTGAATGTGTTTATAGTACACTGACTTTAATAAATGCTGCTGAAGCTGCTTAACAACGTTGTCAGTGATAACGTTTGTTACCAGTCACTTCATTTCAGAAAATGTTGCCGGTGTTATAATTTTGAATCATATTCTTTGCCTCTGTGGAAACTAAGTACACAAACTCTTAACTTAAGTACAATTTTGAGGTTCTTTACTTGAGTATAGCATCAGTAATAGAAAACAATCATATAATCTCTAAAACAATATGATATGAAATGAGCCTTTCTACACAATGAATACTTTCACTTTTGATACTTTGAGTACATTTTGCAGATATTTTTTTTTTACTAATAGAGTATTTTGACATTATTTATACTTAATACAGAAAATGTCTTGCTCCACTGTGTTATTCTGTCAGAATAATTGTTATCACTGCTAGGAAATGTGTTCAGTTACTCTCCATAAGATAAACACACACCTAAATACTTGAAATATCAAGACAACCACCTTTTTCTCTTCAGGGTTGTGTCAGTTGTCTTCGTTCATTGCTGCACACGATGACCACAGAGCCTGCCAGCCTGGAGAGCCTGCATGTGCTGTACCAGAGTGATGACTACATTGTGGTGGACAAGCACTGGGACATCCGCATTGACAGCAAGATGTGGTACGAGAAACACACCGTGCAGGCACAACTCCGGCATCGCTTCCCTCAGCTGGCTGACCCCAGCACCTACTATGGATTCAGGTTAGACACAGTGCAGCATCAGCTACATCACGACTAACAGGACTTCACTCAGACTGCAATTTCAATCAGATGCTACCAGTAGTTTTACAGCATTGTATGAGAGAGAAATTGGATTATGTTGGCTCACCTGTGGTTAATTTAGAGATTCCAATTTACCTGATTATTTTTTGATAATTGGAGCACCCAGAGGGAACCTACGCAAGTTCAGTAAAAATGCTTTAACTCCATGGAGAGTGGTCCCCGCTGGCCATGGTCACATTCAAACCCAGGAGCCTCTTCTCCTCTGTTCTCATCATCTTTCTCTCTTCCCACCAGGTTCTGTCATCAGTTAGATTTCTCTACCAGTGGGGCTCTTTGTGTCGCCCTCAATAAGGCTGCTGCCGGCCAAGCCTACCGCTGCTTCAAGGACCGCACAGTCACCAAGGCCTACCTCGCCCTGGTATAGTACACAAACACAGTGACACACACTCACACACACACAACATAGTTATTACTGTATGTCTGTTTGTTTATAATTAATATATTTTTTAATTTGTGCCTGATTAAAAAGATCTGGAAGGAAGTAAAATAAGTTCCTTTTTTTTTTTTGCTTTCCAGTTACGTGGCTGGGTGGAAGAAGAGATACAAACTCTGGACTTCTCCATTGGCAAGAACTCTACAGAGGGCAAAACACACATGATGTGTATTGAGGGAACAGAGGGTATATGAACCTGGCTTTTCTTGCACCGTGTGTGTTTATGTTTGAGAGTGTGGACAGAACTCAAGTGAGCAACGATATCTCTTATAAGCCAGACTTTCACTTTTTGAAACCACAAAATGTGTCCAATACATTTTTTGCATGTGTTTGTGGGTTTCACCCCCATAGCAAGGTGATAAATAGTGACGGAAATTAAGGATTGAATACTGGACGATACAGACATGGAATGATTGACTGTATTATTTACACTGCTTGCCTATTCATTCAACTCAACCAGGCTGATGGAAATGCAACTAATGTATTTTTTACGTTTTACATTTCAAAAGGTTGTGTAGAATTCACCAGCAATTTAAATGGAAACATAACTACGGACACGTTTCTTTTTTTGTTTTCCTTCTCGGCAGGTTGTGAGAACCCTAAGCCTTGCCAAACTGAGCTGACAGTGTTGGAGTTTGGGTTGTATGATGGAGACCCTGTTACTAAAGTGCTGCTGCAGCCACTCACTGGTAGAAGCATTTACTTCTTTTCATACTAAGGAAGTGAGGGATTTAATCGCAAAACATGATTTAGCAACTGTGAGGGGGAAAAGGTCATTGCTACATAACTTTTTTACAGTCCTTCATGCTTTTTAAGTTGGTGTTATCTGTGTTATCTTTGAAAATAATAACACCAAGGTACCCTCTTATTCTATATAGCACCAGATACATACTTGGGATAAAGGACCTGAAGAAAGGATTATCTTTACCCCACGATGTCTCATGGAAATAAAAATTCTTTTTCCCTGCCTGGCTCCTCACCTCTATCTTTTCCCTCAGGCCGTACCCACCAGCTGAGGGTCCACTGCAGTGCAATAGGCCACCCCATCGTTGGAGACTTCACCTACAGCTCGGGAACAGATGACTCCCCCTACCGCATGATGCTGCATGCGCATCTTCTTCACATCCCCCTGGAACCCCAGCCCCTGCTCGTCTCCGCTGGAGACCCCTTCCTCTCCACAGTGGATCCCAAGTGGCTCCCACAGCGCTCACTGCGGACACTGAAGGCCACCGTGGATGCCCTGCTGGAGCAGAGGGTGGAAGCGGAAAGGAAGATCAAAGAGGAGGAGAAAGTGAGAGCAAGAAGAGAGCAGGAGAGAAAGAAAGGAAGAAGGGAGCAGAGGACTGAGGAGGAGAGTGAGGAGCAGAGGAAGCAGTGTCAGGAGTGGCTGAGTGAATGGGCTGGAGACTGATGGGGTTCAGTGGGATGATGATATTTATTTTAATTTATTTTAACAGTTTACTTATGACAGCCATGTTCAGCGTGCATGTTTCATCTCAGTGAACACCTGTGTTACGTTTAAATAGCATACATGTACATGGAAGTGGACCAGTACCATAATTCCCTCACAAACAACCCACAAACACACATTAAGTTTAAAAACGAACAAGCTTGTGTGCAGATCTTAATTCCTGCTCTTTTAATAAACTGATTCAACTGGGAGCTGCCCACTACAACCAGTCTTTCACAGTTTGCCACTAAAGCAGCTTCACTGCAAAAGCTGAGAAATGAGTGCCTTGCTCAAGTTTATGTTGATAAAGGGGATTTGGTTGATGTCATTCATTTTACTCTCCCACATTCCCCTCTACTAAGTGAAATTATTTTTTAATATGTGACTATTTTTGTCAAAAGTCTCTGCTATTAAGTGTCTGTTGACTCAATTAATGAAAATGTTCTCACTTATCCCTGGTAGGGGTGCCCGACCAGCAGAAGTTGATCTGTGTTTTGTCTATGAAAATGCTGTTAAATCAACGTGTTTTGTCACACACTGCATAGCTCAGCCAAAGCCTACTATACTGTATGTTTTTTGCATTTTAACACACAGTGTCTATAAAAAGTATTCACCCACTTTCTTGGTCTTGTCAATGATTTATTGTTTTAAAACTTTGAATCATACTGATCAATATAAAAATACAAACTACATACATGTCAGTTACCTATTTTTTTGTTGGTGTACCCAACCACCATGGTGGTGTAGTTTGAACCATTTTCTAGTCAGTGACAGTCCACAGTTGATGTTTGTTAGCTTGCTGCAAACACATTCTTCACTTTAACATGCATAGGAGATGTATGTAGCTGTAATCCATTCTTGCATCTTTGAGAAGTATTTTTCAAAGTGTTAGATCATTCTTTAAGTTAATTAGGTAGTTAATTTATATGCAATGCAAATATGGATTGGAAATGGAAGGGAGTTGCATGCACCTGTGTATTTAACAGTACTATGTAAATGAGAGGAACATCGTAGGTTACTTCTCAGTTAGAAATAGACTTTTTTCTCGCGAACTTTGCTTGTTTTTTTTCTGCACAACTGAAAGCAAAATCAAGGAACTTTTTGTGCCCAATAAAATGGTTGCACATAGTATTTTATGAAATCAATAAAATGAGGGAAAATGCGAAGCAAAAAGGTATCGTCCATGATGCTCAGTAGATTGAGTAGCATCCTGATTAATAACAGCAGTGCTACTGGTTTGATGCAGAAATATATATATCCGAGCCTAAAATGCATTATTTCTTGATTACTTCTATGAGGACATCGTTTTCTTTTCTAGTCTGACAGAAGGTTTGTTTGCCTGCTTTGGTTGATCCTGAAATATTTTTAAAAGAGTAAAATAACAAGGAATAAAGGATTTTTTATGCTGAACTGAGGTACTTTATTCAAATTTTAAAGAAATTTGATTCAAATGAGCGCCATTAGAGTAGAGTGAAGAGGACTTCATTACCCATAATTCCCTTGTGCCCCGCAGATAAACGTCTACAAGTCAGCTACAAGGAAGCAAAGCACCAAAATCAGCAGCCAGCAGCAGGGAGAGGCGTCCACATTTGTTTGGTTTTAGACTCATAATTGGTTGTCAGGTTTATTTTAGTCGAACAACAGGTTGGAAGCATAAAATTAATAAATAACCGTGGTCAAAATGAGCTCCGAGGTTTTCTCATATGAGAGTTTGGTTCACGCTGTATCAGGAGCTGTGGTAAGTTAACTCAGTGGTTTCATATTTATGTCTGTATTTAGGGCTTTAATGGCAACAATAGTTATGACTTTATAGTTCGTGCTCATACGCTTCATAACTGCCAAACAAGGCTCCATTCAAGATGTAATATTTTAGACCTGATATCGCCTCATGCCAAATACAACAACTCTAATTCCGGAAATCCTGAAAAGTTTGGATCAAACTTTCCATTCAGTAATAGCTAATATTACATATAACCTGTTAACCCTGCCGAATTGAGTAGTTTTGTATCATAGTTTAGAAAATACAGTATCTTCTTTCCAAGTTTGTGTTTCTGTATATTCTCACTTGTGCCACTTTAAATGGCCAGATATTTAAATGATGCTTGGTGTAAGATTTCCTCCATGTGCAACAAAATGGCATGTAAAAACTGAGTCTTTCCACTGAATACTGACTGTAGCCTGTTTTAGGGAAGTGTGACAGCCATGACAGTATTCTTCCCTCTGGACACTGCCAGACTCAGGCTTCAAGGTGAGCAGTGGTAGAAATGTATTCTTATTAGGGCCCGAGCACCGACCGGTGCGAAGCCCTATTGAAACTGAAGGAGTTATTATTATTCTTATTCTTATTATTATTATTATTATTATTCCTCCGAAACAAACGCATTTTTGAGGGCCTAAACATGCACGAAAACTCATGAAAATTTGCACAGATGTCAGGACTGGCGAAAATTTCGATATTTTATGGGTCTCGAAATAAAGCGGGACAAAATGGCTCGACAGCGCCACCTAGAAAGTCAAGAAAATTGAGCCCCTCGATACAGATTGTCGTAGGAGAACGAAATTCGGTATGCATATGTATCATGACCAGACGCACGAAAAAGTCTCAAGGACACATAGCCTAACTCCAACAAGAAGTCGGCCATTTTGTATCAAAGTTGAAATTTTGCACCGATTTTGTCATTTCCAGCCCGCATACTTTAACGAACTCCTCCTAGAGATTTGACCCCAGGACACACATGTCTAGAGTGATGTCAGCTAAAATCCTATGTGGTCGCTTTGAATGGGCGTGGCAAAATGGCTCAACAGCGCCCCCTTTAAAATTTCAAAATTGCAGCCCCGCCTTCCAGATTAACGTAGAAAGATGAAATTCACAGGGCACATGTATAATGTCAACACGCACAAAAAAGCCTCTTGAAGCCTTATTGTAAGTCGAACAGGAAGTCGGCCATCTTGAAAAAAATGGTACATTTTCGCCTTTTCTTGGCCATTTCGCATACCTGGTATTTTAAAGAACTCCTCCTACAGAATCCATGGTAAGGACTTAAAAATCAGTGTGTGTCATCTAGACTAGTGTATGATCATGATGGTTTGGCCGTGGCGTGGCGTTGAGTTTTGATGTTTCGCCATGACAGAGGAAATTGATATAACTTGAGTGTACACGGTTGGATCTGCCTCAAACTTTACACAACAAGTCACTGACAAAAGCCCTTCGACTGAGCGTCACTTTGACATGCGCTGGGGTGCGAGGGCCCGATCATCGCTGCTTGCAGCTTTAATTTGCAGTTATTATAGTAATCGATGTAATGATGTTATTTAAAACAAGCTGTCTCTTGTTTGTGTCCAGTGGATGAGAAGAGGAAGGCCAAATCAACTCCAGCCGTTCTAGCAGAAATTGTCAAAGAGGAAGGACTGTGAGTGAAATTTAGACCTGATTTGAACCCTCATTGCTTGCCAGTAAAGTCTTCATTTTATGTGTCAGCTTTGTCAGTTCATATACAGTATCAAACATCTTCCCATTCCCTTGAATGAGGAAGTATCCAAACTTTTGACTATTACTGTATGTAGAAACAGAGCCAATGTTGCTCTCACGGTGTACCCAGAGTCATTTGAATATTGCCAATTAAGACACCAAAGTTGAAACATTTGACTCTGGTTTCTAGTGGCTCTTAATGTACTTACACAGAACAATGTTCAAGAGATACACATGGACATACAGGCAAAACAAGGACAACAAAGCTGAACATAGATATGTAAACATAAACATATGACTGTTATATACAAGCAAAAAAAAAAAAGATATATACACATAGAAACAACAAATGGACAACAACATACATTGTCTATATACAGGTCAAACAGTTTCTGTAGATTGTAAACAAGTATGTTGCATAAAGACACCAATACATCACAAGCACCTCACATCTCCAGCAGAACTGTCAAAGCCCCTCATCTGTTTAGCAGTAGAAGTGCTCTAAGATCATGTTCCTGTGTTTGCTGTCCCCCCTGCAGACTTGCTCCATACAGAGGTTGGTTCCCGGTCATCTGCAGCCTGTGCTGCTCCAACTTTGTCTACTTCTACTGCTTTCACAGCCTGAAGGCTAGGTGGCTGAAGGGACATCAGTCAGCACCGAGCACTGACTTAATCATAGGCATTGCTGCAGGTGAGATGGTCATTGTCCAGATCCTTAAAACCTTGTTTTAGTTACTCAGGACCAGTATGTCCATCTAATTTGGGATTGGAGTCCACATCCCTTTTCTCATGATTAAGCAGTGTGACCTTTTAGCTTTTTCCTTTCTAATTTTGTTTTCAACACTAATGTCCATATGTCACCAGAGGTTAAGTATGTAATGCTCTCGGTGTATAACACCAAGAATAACGTAACACTGACACTCCTTTGTGCTCCCGCAGTCTCAAATCTTGATAGTCAAAGTCACACCTCATGATTCAGCATGAGAAAATGTATTTGATCAGCAGAGACTTCTGCATATCATATTAATATCAGCCAAGGAGAATGATGTCAGCCATCTTCATTGTGTCATGATGTGTAATGAATTATTCAGATCTTCTAGAGAGACAATGCTAAAAGATTTGCAAATACTGTCACAGTCTTGATTTTCAACTGCCTCCTTGTCTCTCTAGGTATTATAAACGTACTTGTCACGACTCCTTTGTGGGTGGTCAACACCAGGCTGAAGCTTCAGGGCTCCAAGTTCCGCAATGCAGACATACACCCCACCAACTACTCTGGCATTTTGGGTAAATGGTCATTGTCTGATCATGTTCATACAGAATGCTCTTTTGTGAGTCAGTATTAGAGATGTGCCAGTGTACCTTATTACTATGTACTGAGGTGAAACACTCTGACGATATCAGTATCAGCAATCATTTTCATTACGATCACATCATGATTATCGTTGTTTCAGAATAAACACAGAGCAGCACTCCTGCCTTCATTAGCAGTTTTATTTTGTTAAGCCCCAAGGAAGGCACTCTGGACTGATCAAACAGAGACAGCCCAGAGGACCAATCTCCTGTCTGTCGAGCTATGGCTACTCAGGCCATGACTTCCTATTATAACATTAGCCGTCAGCCCACTGAAGTGTGGCTAGCTTTCAGGTGTTTAGTCATAATGTTGACTAAATTGAGAAAGAGTCCAAACTCCCTGCGTCAAGATCACAAACATCATGTTCTTCCTCACTGGTCAGCTTCAGCTCTGCTTGTGTTTGTTAGTAGTGATGTGGACACCCAGCAGATAACACTTACTACAAAGTTCTTGCACTCCAGAAATCAATCGCTCAGTTTCATTATGAAAAATTCATGAGTGTTTTATGAATGGGTGCATATAAGAGACACAGACACTGAGCTGCATTTAAAGTGATTTCCAGTCAACAACCTAATTTCCATTAGATCATTGTGTAAATTAACTATATTTTAGCACTAACAGTCGGATTTCAGAAAACTTTATCATGATAATAACATTTAATCATGATATTTTTACCTATGATAATTGTAAAATTTGATACTGGCCCATCCCTAGTCAGTATTCCTGATGTTTAGTGGCATACTTGGATGTTCTTGGGATATAATCTCTCTTTCTCTCTCTCTCTCCAATAATGGCTATTATTACTTTTGCAGATGCATTTGCGCAGATCATCCGTGACGAGGGTGTGGGAGCACTGTGGAACGGCACCTTCCCTTCCCTGCTGTTGGTGCTGAACCCTGCCATCCAGTTCATGATTTATGAAGGTCTGAAAAGGCAGCTGAGGAGAGGAATTCCCAGGGAGGTGAGTGAGAACGAGAGAGATGAGGGAGAGAGATGAGGGAGGGATAGGAGTACATGTACAAACATTTGAAGGAAAGGTAAGATGTGCTGAAATCAGAGAAGTACGTCAGAGGGAGGAATGATGGGTGTGTTGGATAATAAGGACAAAAAAATACACTGAGCTAATACACCCTATATGAGCTCAGATGACTCATCTTGAAACTTTTCAAACACTCCTCCATTATTTCTACAGCTGTCGATTCATTGAAAACATGTAAAACTGACTTACGCTTAATAATAATAATAATAATGCAGTAATGTTACAGTGAAACAAAACTGCTACATCATGGTTATAATATAAATGAAAATGCATACATATGGGCTTGCAATGACAGTGTAAAGGAGAGGAGTTATTTGAGGACATCCCATTATCTGGATGAGTAGACTCTCGTTATGAGACTTGGTAATTCTGTTCACATGAGTCATGTGAGGCTTAAGCAGAGGTCAGAGGGAACATGGAGGCAGATGTAACCTGACAGTTTACGGTGAGCATGTGTGTCTGAACACTTTCACACCACGTGCATTCTGACATTTTTGCTGTCTACTGGAGCGATGGTGGATAAGAGGGGAGAGTTTCACTTGTTCACTTTACTAAGTGAATAAGTGAAAGATCTTAAAGCCTCTATAGCAATGGTAATATAAAACTGCACTAAAACACTTGTGTCAGACAGAAAAGTGACAAGTTTCTTTCTTCTTCTCCCAAGCTGTCATCTCTGGAGGTCTTCATGATCGGCGCTGTTTCCAAAGCTGTCGCCACCACCATCACATACCCACTGCAGACTATACAATCCATACTTAGGGTGGGTTTTTTTTGTATGTCTATGTCTGTGGGTCCTTGCTCACATGTATACAATAACAGACCTGCAGTTAATTAAAATGTATATTTTGTTAATGTGTAATTACAGTAAAACCTCATCACAGACGCGATTCAGTGACACTGAGATTAACGGGTTGCACATAAATTGCATCAATTTGGGAATTTCTCATTTTTCTGCCAAAAATGTATGCCATGAGAAAATGGATATATGCCACAATCACAATCTCACACACATACACACACACACACACACACATTCTGCACATTGGATGTTTAAACAAACCTTTAAGCTTAATTTGACATATTTTATCTTTTTTTTTTTTTTTTTAAATTACCAGTTTGGTCAGTTCAACGAGTCAACGGAAAGGTCAAAACTACTGTCCAGTCTAAGGACAATCAAGTGTCTGCTGGTCAATAGAGTGAGGTGGGTGCACAATACACACACACACACACAGATAATGTGTTTAGGTTTTCAAATAATTTTACTGCTCCATTTCAGTTCCTGTATTTAGATACAGTGTATAATGCAATGTTGAAGCATGCATCTGACTTCAACACTTGTCGCAGTTGCAATTGCAAGGAATTAGCTATAAAATGTGATCTAGCCTGATGACTTGTAAATAAGTGGACAGTCACTTAAAAAAAACTAATGTGAGGAAAAGATCAGATTTTCCTGCAGTCTGAAGATTGTCTTTTTAACCACAATATTTATTATTATAGCCATAATCATGCAACTCCTTCTTTAGTTTTTGTGTGTACAGAAAGACAATACATGATTTAGCATCTGCATGAATAAATGTCAACACTACTTCTTCTCTTACACATATTAATACTGATGTTTTAACCTTGGTTTCCTGCTGTAGGAAGTATGGTATGTTGGGTCTTTTTAAAGGCCTGGAGGCCAAGCTGCTGCAGACGGTGCTGACTGCTGCCCTCATGTTCCTTCTCTATGAGAAGATTGCCAGCTGCACCTTCAGAGTCATGGGACTGAACAACAGCCACTACAAGAATCGCTAGCTAGCAAGACATTTCACAACCACGGATGTTTGACCATATGAAGGCACTGAGAAACTTCCCTGGAAACCTGTCACTTTCATGGAAATGTAAATATTTAACAGTGACCTCATCCTGTAAATACTTCAACCAATAAAGCACTTATCTCTGTGACTGGTATATCCCATTGGTTCATTGTTTAGAATGAGCCCACTTGGGTCTTGATCCAACATCTTATTTCAACAAGAAACCTCAAAGGACCTTTTAACAAGAAATAACTTTTTATACATCCCTCTGACACATGTAAGCTTTTGATTAGATGATAAGGGGCTTGAAAGAGATTTACCAGTATGGAAGACTGATTAGACTGACCATTAAAAAATGAACCCATAGCACTATGAGATGAAAGCCTTGTAATCACAACTCGTCATTACAGGAACAAAAGTTTATGTTGCTCTCTGACATTTTAAGCACATTTTCTGTTCTTCATTATTATTTTATTCCTACATCCAAATCCAAACAAAGACTTTTCTCAGCCAGACGGACATGTTAAAGTGTAGCTGTATACTGCTTCGGAAGCTGGACACAGACAAGGAAACTGGGTGGAGGTGAGTTTGAGCTTTTGGCAAACAGGAAACATAGGCCTTAATATCTGCTTTCTAAGAGAAAAAAGTAAAAGAATAAGACTATAAGTTAATAAGCCTAAAGTGTAGTGGCTCTCATTGGCAGTGCTGTACATTACACAGTATGCATGACAAGTTGTGTTCCAGCTCTTGAGTCTGTGGTCCATCAAAGGAGTGTAAACATGCTCAAGTTCCTTTTCATGGCAATCTGCCCATCAGATTAAAGGAAACTCACCTCTGAGTTTCTGTTCCAGTGAAATGAAGTATGTAGACTTTCTCTTTTACACATAAATGAACACATCACCTGATGTCAAATCAAGGCAGCATAGCTTATTTTTTTTCTTTTTTTAAATTTAAATGCGTTTACTGTTGCAATATACCATTTCATACTGGTATATAGATACATTGACTGATTCATTGTCCTATTTGGAGATTTGATGTGTAAAATTGAAACTGCACGCGTACATATGAACTACAGCATACAAGTACAGCAGAAACGTAAGAGGATTTTATACATTGTGAAGCAGCACACCCTTCATAGTGCAATGGTGTTGCTTCATTAATTGAAGCTGCAAGCACCGTTGGTCGGGACCTCGTACTCTGGCCTGTCGGGATCAGATCATTTTGCTTTTTAAAAATGAGGGATATTTATTATAAGTGTGGTGTGCTTTTATTTTGAAAGATTGATTGACAGGATGAGAATTTCATCATGCAAGTTTTGGGCCCATTCACTTGAATTTCAATTAGTCAATTGAAAACTCTAGATGAGTTTGTGTGTAAAACAAATTATTTTCCTAATTTTTATCAAGTCTATTTTTAGAAAAGGAAAGACTTTTAACCCACATGACCTGGTCAAAGTTTGATTTGAATGGAGAGTGTGAGCGAACCCACACCTTTTTGAACATTTACTGCTTCCACATAGTTTTAGATACAGACTTCATTTGAACTTTAAATGAGTCATGAGACTTTGACCTACAAATCTTGAATTTAAATGTTTTTTCTATCTTTTATTGTTTTTGAGATATTAGAGTGTGAGTTTTAGAGTCTTTTCTTGCTCCTCCTGTGATTTTATAATGAGTGTGTATTGCGGAATGTTTCACAGCACCGAGGGAGTGACATCAGCAGGAGCAGCTGGAGAGGAGGATTTTAAAGAACACTTCTTGTGAAATCTCCTCATAAATCCCATGACTTTGGCCAAATCTTACATTAAAAATCATAATTAATAGGAAATTTTGTGGCGAATCCATTGATACAGGTTTGAAAGTGGTCAGACTTATAGTTTAGACGTCAGAAGCCTCTGTTTGACACAAAGTTCATGCCCATAGATTGCCTCCCCATTGGTTTACATTGTGTTGTACATGTGGCACTGCAACTTTCAGGGCTTACAAAATCCAAACCGGTTGACTTATTACAACGTTTTTAACAACTTTTTTTCTGTTTTGGGCCCATTCAATTGAATTTCAATTAGTAAACAAAACTCTTGATGAGTTTGTGTGTAAAACAAATTAATTTCCTAATTTTCATCAAGTTTATTTTTAGAAAAGTAAAGACCTTTAACCCACATGACGTGATCAAAGTTTGATTGAAATGTGTAGTGTCAGGTGTGTAGAGACAAAATTAACGCCCTAGGAGGAGATAGTGTTTGATTGGGGTCCAAAATTGGCACAAAGTCATACTTTCATGGGCATATTGTGGACTTCCTGTTGGATTTCGGTCGGGGTGTCAGCATCTGATTTGTAGGTCTTGACGAGACGAATAATTGAGTTTTGGTTCGATCCCTCTATGACATACCTACCTAATTTTAGATACATAGGTGGCGCTATCGAGCACATTTTGGCACTTTGGGGGTTAATTTTTACATTTTATCAAATTTTTCACCAGACCTGATGTGTGTGCCAAATTTGGTTGGAGTTTTTGAACATGTTTATGGAGTCACATTTAGGTCTGAAGTGGTGAGATAATAAAGGAAGAAAGAAAGAAAGAAAGAAAGAAACAGAACAGAACAGATACAAGAGGGTCTTCGCCCCTTTGGGGCTCAGGCCCTAACAATAGGGTCCTCGCCCTTAGGCTCAGTCCCTAATAAAACCAGTAAGCACTTTAACAGCAGTTGTTGAGGGAGATATGAACTGTATATTTATACATGAAATATAAGAGAGCCAAAACCATTAAAAGTTAAGGAAAGTGCATTGTTCCTTAAAAGTGCAAGTAATATCTAATTAGCCCAGTTAAAGATGCGGTGTGTAGAATTTAGTGGCATCTAGCAGAACGGACTTGGCAGAAATGGAATATAACATACAGTTATAATAAAAGTATGTTTTAATTAGTGTATAATCACCTGAAAATAAGGACTGTTGTGTTTTCGTTAGCTTAAAATGAGCCCTCTCTGTCGACATAAGGAGTGGGGGAGCGGGTCCTCTTCATGGACGTATTATAAGAGCTCTTATAATACATGCATAGTCCTGTTTAATGGGGGGCGCCATGTTGCACCGCCATGTTTCTACAGTAGGACAGAACGGACAAACCAAATACTGGCATTAGAGGCGGCCTTTCGCGTTTTTCCGCGAGTTTCGCGGCCACCGTAGGATCCTCTTCACGCTTTACAAGGGAGGGACAGTCTATGGGAGGGGACTATGGGAGGGGAGCATGGTTGGTTGCAATCTGCAACTTCACTGCTAGATGCCACTAAATCCCACACACTGATCCTTTTTATTAAAATAATCAAATCAAATGTTGTCCTCTCCCAATTGCAGCTCAGAAATCTTCATCTATATTTATTTGATGAATTATGTATTTTGTAGGACTTAAAAGCATATGTTAATAATTCTCAGACCAGTTTCATAACAGCAGCACAGACCGGTCCGGTACACACGTGGAACTGTCATGACCGACTGCGCAGATGGATACACACGCGATAGGGTTAAGCACCACTGCAGTGGAGCGGTGACTGCTCCATCCACATACTATACAAATCGCTGGTACAGCAGTTACTTGACGCGGCAGTAGCTCAGACTTTCACAATTACGTAAGCACTTCAGTTGCAGAGGCTCTATCTAATAACAAACAGCACTAAGGTTTATTCGTGCCTTTTCACCACCATGGATTCAACTACAACAAAGGAAACAGAGAAGCACTGCGTTCTGTGCTGTCAAGAAGTCGATATCTTCGCTTTAGGAAAATGCGATCACCCGGTGTGTTACCGCTGCTCCACCAAAATGAGGGTGCTGTGCGAGCAGAAGTACTGCGCAGTCTGCCGGGAGGAGCTCGACAAGGTACGCAGTCCGCCGCTACTGTGCCTCGGGGATGACGCCTGGTGGTGCTAGCTAGGCCGCATCGTGCTGGTAGTTTTATTTTTGGAAAAGTCAGCAGAGTATGTTTGATAAATTCTTAACGGGATTTATAATAAGTGAAACTCGTGCTGGCAAACAGAACATACCAACAAATGGTGTCTATTGACAGCTCAGACTACTTTTTTCTAGGTGTCGTTAGCTTAAGTTAGCTAACGCTACCCATCAGTGTAGTTGGCACCAGTCTGGTAGTTAACTAGCTAACAAATGGGCTTTCGTGACTGAGCATTTGACAGTGTGCCAGTCTAACAGGGTTTATTAGTCTTATCTCGTTTAGATGATTAATGTGACAATTGATTAGTGATTCAGTGATCTGTCAATACATTTGTCAGCTGTCACTTCTCACCTTAACCATTGGGAGCACGTTAAATGGTAGCACTTGCTAGTTGTTACTCGGTTGCTGTGTGTATTTAGCGTTAGACCTTTTTAAAGGTAGCCGGCGTGTCTGTCTGGCAGTCACCCTGTCCTTGTGGAAATCATTCCTCTCAGATACAGGTAGCTAAATGTGGACTTTAGCCAACTTGTCAACCCAGCAAGACAGTGTCATAATAATAAAGGCCTCACTACATACTATTTAAAAGTAACGCTAGCTGTCATCAACTGGCGAATATAGATAGATAGATAGATGTTGTGAAATGCAGTAAGTTTATTGGTAACTACTGTTATAGCTGGATTAATATAGTGTACAACCTTCTTTACTGTCTGGGTTTCATAAGATGAATGCATTCATTACATTCCAAAGGGTACCTAACACATTACATAAGATCTTTAGACAGAGAGGTGGTGCAGGAGCAGCGTTTTCTGATTATAAATGTTTTGATGTACTAAAATCTTGACTAGCACAGTATTTCACCTACTTGTCTGCTGCCTCAGATTGTAAATCCTGTGAAATAGTGCTCTACTGTTTTATTATACAGCCAACCTTCCCTAAAGAGTATGGGTGACATAAGATGTCTGTCATGTTGTTCTCAGGTGGTGTTCGTGAAGAGACCGGAGGCGTTTTTGTCTCTGCCCTACCAGCAGTTCCCCTGTGAGAAGAAGCATGACATCTATTTTGGTGATGAGAGGATCCATGCCCAGTACAGGTACTGCAGTGTTCCTTACTTTATGACTGTGTTGCCATTGAAACTGACAAAGATTTGTGTTTTCCATTATCAGGGAAGTGATTAAGAGAAAGCTGGTTTTGCGCAGCAAGATTTTTGCTGAAGAGACCTGATTTCTTGGCACTTGCATGCTTGTTGAGTGTCTAACAAACTGTTTACACATGTGTGGCAAAGAAATGATTGCTGTGACAACAGTTCAGAGGGATTAATGGTGCTATCATTACACATAATGATGGGTCTTTGTATACAAAATAATTAAATACAAAGTTCAGTTGTGTCAGAAATGGATAAATTGTTAAATCTAGACATACATGCTATGCTCTCCCACTACAAAGTTTACATCTCTCTGACAGAAAGACTAAATCACAACATACTATCATACAATTGTACCATGGTTGGAGAATAACCCCTTGTTATCTCAGTAGACAGTAGCTTGATGAATTAATCAGTGATAAGTGTATGTTTGTTGGTGTTGACCAAAGTGTGCGCATTCAGTGTGTGAACAATTGTGTTTATGTTAATATGCAGCAGACAGGTACAGAGGCAGTGATTTGTCTGCGTCAACTATCAGTAGAAATCGTCCAATAACCTGTAGGATTATTTGACTAAATAGTTTTTAATTGTTGACAGGCTGCCCTTGACAATTAAGACAATTTGACTTTATATTCTGAATTAATTTCATTATTGTGCCTGGACTTTTTAATTGAGGTTTTACTTTCTAATTGTGCATTTGCTTTAACTCAACTCTGCCTGAACACTCACTTGGTTTGTGTGTTTGTGTGTGTGTGTGTGTGGTATCAGGCATCTGCTGCTGCCAGAGTGCCTCCGCTGTTCAGAGCCTAAGGTCTTCTCCAAGTTTGAGGAGTTGGAGTACCACATGAGGAAGCAGCATGAGCTCTTCTGCTGCAAGCTCTGCACAAAGCATCTCAAGGTATTCTCACCCCCTGCCAGATGATCCAGGGGCTCGTCGGTCGGTGATCAGGGTCCTAATTACGAATAATGATTGGTGTAATACCACAGAGATACAGCCCTTGTGGCACATGCAGGGTGTAGCTCCTACAAGGTCAGGTGATAGCAAATAAAGAGCTCTTGTGACGTCTCATGGATGTGATGTCAACTAATTTTTAAGAATCAATAAGTCAGGGGAAAAAATATAAATTGTTGTTTTTATAATTATATAAAACAATAAAAATAAAATACATTTGGTCACATTACACAGTTTACGTTTTACACCACATGAGGGCTCCAAAGCATTTTTCCTGACAGCGGTACTTCACCATAAACTGCAACACTAGTTCATTACAGAATATATTACACAGTACAGTGTCATTTTCAGTTATGTTTAAAGCAAAAACAAGCATATTGTTGATCTGTTATTTGAAAATTTTTTATTACTTACTGACTGAAGGAGAAACCAAACCATTGTCAAGCTTACCATTGATAACTAAAAGTGTTTGGCCTCAGTTTAACAACCCCAGAAAAGAAAAATGACACTGTAAACCATTCTGAAGTCAGTGTGAGTGCAATTTAATTTCAGTTCAGTTTAAGGTTTAATTGTGGCTCTGACTTTATCTTTGGTGTAATTTAAAAGTCAGAGCAGCATTCGGTATGGAAAAATATTGTTAGTTTTACTTAGATGTTTCAAAGTTATCAATACATCCATTTGTTCAGAGCCCCAGTTGTTTTGTAGCTATTTATAAATCACTTAGAAATTTGATCTACATTATGCGTGTATTGATGGACAGATCTATTTTTGCAGCATTAACCTGCAAGCCCTCCTCCTCCACACACTGGATTACTGCCTTCTTGTAAATAAAGTAGAAACTACTTTTTGGAACTTACTTGGATATTTTAAACACATATAAAAACGTTTTTATCTCCAAATATTGTAAATGTTGTTTATGTACTCTCCAGCACTGAAACAAGCCACGTTGAAATGAATTGTTCCTGAGCACAACTGTTGATATTCTGTTGAACACCTCGTCAGCTCAGATGTTTGTTTTTTTTCATCTTCTAAGTAAAAATAGTACAGAAAGTCAAGATCACAGTGCTGTCAGGCCGCGTGTACTTTAAACTTCACCTCTCCCATCAGATCTTCTCCCACGAGCGGAAGTGGTACACCCGTAAGGAACTGGCACGTCACAGAGCACATGGAGACCCGGACGACACCAGTCACAGAGGACACCCGCTCTGCAAATTCTGCGATGACCGTTACCTTGACAATGATGAGCTGCTTAAACACTTGAGAAGGGACCACTACTTCTGCCATTTCTGTGATGCTGACGGTTCCCAGGAGTACTACAGGTGTGATAACCAACATATACACACACAGAGAAACCCCATGAAGTCATTTAGTTTCTTTGCATTTATTAATAATTTTGTAATGACTTCCAAATTCTATGTAGTACACACACACAAAAAAGAAACCTGCTGTTCAGATTTTAATTTTTCACCCTGCTATCCACAGTGATTACCAGTACCTGAGCGAGCACTTCAGAGAAAGTCACTATCTGTGCGAGGAAGGCCGATGCGCCACAGAGCAGTTCACTCATGCATTCCGCACAGAGATCGACTACAAGGCTCACAAGGCTGCAGCGCACAGCAAGAACCGGGCAGAGGCTCGACAGAACCGCCACATCGACCTGCAGTTCAACTACGCCCCGAGACAACAGAGGAGAAACGAAGGTTGGCGAGGACGTTGTTGTGTTTGACTGACCTCATCTTTATACATTTACTGGGACTGAGTTTTTACAAATGTTGCCATTCCACTAACTGATATATACTATGTAGTTTGGAGGCAGTGAATATGAAGTAAAACGTGTGTGTGTGTGTGTGTTTCCTCAGGTATGATAACAGGCGAGGACTATGACGAGGTGCGTCAGAATCGAGGAGGAAGAGGAAGGCCTCACGGGGGACAGAAGAGCTGGAGATACTCCCGGTGAGTCTGAATTAACAAAGCTCTGTTGACTGGATGGAAGACTCATGACTGTGTGCCACTATCAAGTCTCGGCATGTGAAGTGTTGAGTCTTTATAAGGCAGATTCCTTTGTATCTGTGCACCAACAGCATAAAGAAACTATGCAGGACAGAAAAAGATGTGCTATATGCTATAATGAGCTTGATAACTGTCACTGTGTGTGTATATGACATACTTTTTCTGTGCAGTTTCAGATGTCTTTAAAGGCTTCTCCAGTGCTGGAATTTTTCACTGTGTTTTACTCTTCAACCTTACACATTTTAGTAACTTTCGCAGTCAAATTCCAATCTATTCTGAGTCATGTATCGGCTCCTTCTTTCTTTTGAGCGTGTTTGTGCGTGTGTTTGTCCACGCAGAGAGGAAGAGGACAGGGAGATGGCAGCTGCTATGAGGGCATCCATGGCGATGCGTAGGCAGGAGGAGAGAGGAGCAGCGCAGGAGAGGAGTGCTCCCAAACATCTCAGAGAGGAGAGGACAGAGAGATCAGAACCAGAAGAGCCCAGACACAGGACCGGACACATCAAACCAACAAACAAACCTCCAGGTGAAAAAGAAATGTGTTGCAAGGTGTCAGGCATGTGATTTGTTTTACATACTTAATCTTAGTTATGGGATGCCAGTAATTTAGCTGTAAGGACTGATTCAAGTGTTGCAGAAGCAGCAGCATAAGTTCTGATGTATTTATTGTCACCTCTTTCACAGTGAGAACCATGAAGAGTAATAATCCAGGGGATGAAGATGACTTCCCAGCTTTGGGAGCCACAGCCGCCCCACCCATGTAACCCTTAACACACAGTACAAACTGAAATCTTTATCATACAGTCTGATGAACTGAATTCTTACGAATTTCTGTTTTATGGTGTGTGTGTGTGTATCCCTCCAGTGTGAAGTCAGCTCCTCCAGCGGTTGCAGCACCCCACGCAGCTCTGAAGGAGGATGACTTCCCCAGCCTCTCGGTTGTTGCTGTTGCAACCCCCATGACCCCGGCGTACTCTAGCCAACCCAAGAAGTCTTCCTCTTTCCAAGAGGAGGATTTCCCCGCTCTCGTGTCCAAAATCCGGCCCCTCAAAACTTCAGCAGGCACCAAATCTGCATGGTCCAGCCATACTGCCACGGCTAAACCTGTCTCTCATCCCCCTCCTTCCTCCAGACCTACCCCTCCGCTCTCATCTGCATCCTCTGGCCCCCAGCTCCTCTCCTCCACGACCTCCTCATCTTCAAGGAGAAAAAAGAAAGTAGGGGATACTGGGAAAGCCATGTCTACCCGGTCCCCTCCTTCTTCAGACGATGAGAGTAGAGGAATGACGCAGCAGGAGTTCCGCTCTGTGCCAACCATGTTGGATATCTCTTCTCTGCTCACCGTTAAAGGAGGCAACAGCAAACCCTCAACTGTGACCTCCTGCCCTCCAAACCTGACCCCCAACACTGATCCCCCTACCTCAAAAGCCAGCAAGAAGAAAAAACAACAGAAGAACACGGCTGCTGCCTCTACGTCTGTGTCCTCAACGTCAGGGATGACGACAACTGTAATCACGAGCTCAGTGGAGACAGCTGCACAAAAGGAGAACGTTCCTGAGAAAACGAGGAACAAACCACCTTCCAGCGCTGTGACAGCGCCATTAATGAGCGGATTGGTTAATGGCTTTACTGAGAAAACACCACCCAATAGCAAGGAGCCAACCGTGGTACCACCTCATCCCAACACAAATCCTCCTCTTGAACAGGAAGAAGAGTTTCCTGCCCTCATGACCAAGAAACCACCCCCAGGTACAGCACGACATGCTAATATCCACACAATTCATTTATGATCATATGACATTTTTCTTTTTTCCTCCTTAACAGTTTTACTGTATACTGTCATCAGTGTTTTTAAATATTAGTGTGCTGTTCATCTCTGAGCTGTATTATGTTCATCTTGATGTTAGTCTTGACAATATAATTCACAAGCAAGGGAAGTAAGTGCTTCCTTACACAAGACAAGGTAGTATATTCCAAGCAAACAACTCAGACTTTCTGGAAGTGAATTGGAAACCCCCCAACTCATCTCTGAAAATAAAAATATCGATAAGTATCTCTTCAGGAAGTTGGAGTCTTAATAGATAATTTCCCTTCCCCACAGTGTGTCTGAGTGGCTATTCAGACTATGATTGTCCCGTCAATATTAAGGCTTACAGTTGCTACATGTAAGAATTTTAGTTTAAAACATTCAAAATTTAACTAAAATGATCAACAGCATATGAAGAAATAACAGTTTTGATGTTATATCAAAGACATCTATGTATTGTGTTTCAGAGATCTTAGAAGTTAGCATGCTAACCAGCTAGCCCTGTCCCATCCTGTCTCGTAATACCTTAAGAGGCGATAGTGAATCACTGTAGCATCCTGTCTGCCCTCAGTCTAACATGAGAAGATGAAGAAGTGAAAAGGGTCTAGCTGCAAACTTGGCCTAACCTACACTTTACTACCCCTCCCCCCAACGTTGTCATCCTAATGGCATGTTACACAACACAATCCCCCCTTGACCCCTAACCCTAATCCTAATCCTAACCAGAACCCTAACCATCCCACCGCCCATGCCTAAACCAAATCAAGTGGGCGTGTCATGTAGTAAAGTGGATGTGTCATGTAGATACTGCACGTTCTTGCTGCGGCTGCAGCTGGATGTACTTGGAAGAAGTAGCGCTGCCGGAGGGCTTATTCTAACCTCTTGTCAATCATCACATCAACCAGCAGCAATGGTGAAGATTTTGAGCCAGGCTAAAAGTTGTCATTTTTGATCTAGGACCCTTATTATGTCATTTTTTAAAGTTTTAATGTTTTTCCAGGCAAGAAAGTAACCATTTAGATTCCCAATATGTGGTCAGTTTATCCAAATAACGCCTGTTTGGAAATTTGCTCCGACACTTTCAGAGATGTGTGGAACTGCTGGCAGGGTGAGACCAGCTGGTCATCTCAGCTGCTAGTAGCCCGACTCCTGATATGATTGGCCAGTCAACATCTGTCTTCATACCGGGGAGAATATGGTCTGATGAACTGATCTGTGCAGCTCGTAATTTGCTGCTGGCTCTAATGTATCCATAGCATTTTGATATCTTGACGATGCCATAGCACAGATTCATTGTTAACAGTAAGCTTTATGCTATAATCAGTGAGTGATAATTCTATGAGTGTGGTGGGGAGGGGACCTATGGCAGGTACTGTGCATTTCTTTGTTCCAAAGAGGGGTGGACACCCCAACTTTCTGGTGATATGCTGCCCCCAATTTGTTTAGAGTGTGGAGTATGAATTCTTGCCCACAAATGGAGCGGAACAGGTTGCCTTATATGGCAATTTTAGAGGCGTTGATTACACCAATGGTCAAATCTCATGAACGTCACATTCATGAGGCTGAAACAATTTACGACAAGTGCGGGCAGTTAAGACAGTTTGTTGAATCTGACTTGGAACAGTCATACAAGCAAACCTCTCAGAAAAAAGTCAGTTTTAGAATAAGAATATGAAAAAGTTCTTGCATGAAGCCCAATGTCTTACTGTAAAAAGGGTGATTTCAGTGCTGGGAGGTCAGTTGTTGTGGTAGAAGAGGTGTCTCACACTGTGTTTATCTCTCAGGCTTCAAGACCTCCTTCCCGATGAAGGCCTCAACTCCTGCTCCGACCACCACTTTGCCAGCACCTCCACCTGGCCTGGGAATCTCAGCCACTAAGCCTCCGCCAGGCTTCACTGGGATTCCCCTCAACAGCAATGTTGTGGAGCCTGCTCCCTCTGCAGTCAACCCGTAAGCTGCTTACCCTTTTTATGCATTTGTATGTTTGACAAAGATTATGGGTTTAAAGTCTTGATCCTATTGGGCTTGTAAGGTACTAAGTGTATGTATGTTTGTTTGGTTTGTTTTTTCTTCCCCCAGTCCCCCCAAGGCGTCAGGCAGTGGTTACGTGGTGCCAGAGGACTTCCATCAGAGGAACCTGGAGCTGATCCAGTCCATTAGAAAGTACCTCCACAATGATGAGTCAAAGTTCAATCAGTTCAAAAACTACTCTGCACAGTTCAGACAGGTACTCGCCACACAAAAGACAAAAATATGATCCTATAAATGTTGTAAAAAGATGTTGCGATCACATCCAATAATCATGTTTTAGTCCTGGAATTGTGCACTTTCTTAATTGTATTTTATTTTAATTGATAAAACCTGATATGATTGCACAGCTCTGGAGTAAATGGTTAGGTAGAGAACTTAAAACTGTTACTGCTTACTTACTTTGCTCACCTATCTCCTGATCCTCTCCCTTTGTTCCCAGGGTGTGATATCAGCAGTCCAGTATCACCGCAGCTGTAAGGACCTGCTCGGAGATGACTTTAACCGCATCTTCAATGAGCTACTGGTGCTCTTGCCTGACACTGGCAAACAGCAGGAGCTCCTGACTGCCCACGGAGACTCCAAGGCGCTGGAGAAACAGTCAGGGGCGGGAGGAGGAAAGAAAAACAAGAACAAGAAGAACGCATGGCAGACTCCCACCACGGCAGCAAACGCTAACGCGGCAGCTGAGCTGGACTGCCAGGTGTGCCCCACATGCAGACAGGTACTGGCCCCCAAAGACTTCAACTCCCACAAGACCCTGCACATCAGGGAGAGCGAGGAGTTCCCTTCCTTGCAGTCAATTAGCCGTATTATCAGCTAGCCCCTCGCTCTTCCTCTCCCATTGCCATTGGTGCTGGCGGGGCAAATTTATAATTGCCCCCGCTGCCCTGACGAAGCCCTGCAGCAGCCTGTGACCACGTCCCAGAGGAGGATGGGGCTTATATCTCATATTGAAGGTGAATTTAAGACAGTTTCTGGTGTTTTTACTTTCTGATAAGGATTGTATTGACTGGTTTGTGTGAATGGTTTTGCAGTTTATACACACAGGGTCGCCCCATCTCAACTCTTATTTCAACTCGGACGTCTCCAGCTGGCACTGGCACCGGCAACGTCTAACCAGAACTGTCGATTTATTTAAAGAGGAGGAGACACAAGCTAAGGCTTTACTTGAAGAGTGCATTGCTCCTTGATTAAAAAAAAAAAATTATACGGATTTACATTTTTTTTTTACTCTTGCTTTGTGCTTTCACTTTAACAGATGACACAAATGTCTTTTGTTAACACCAGTTGATTAAGTATGTATGAGTATCCAGCGGGGCTGCTCGGTTAAATAACAAAATAAACACAAACCTGTTTCAACTATTTAGAACCATATTTATTTAAGTCTAGCTGTCCGTTACTTTATGCAGAGGAAGGAGTGAGTGGATTGTTACCTGTCAGAGTGACAAGAAGTAAGATGCTTCAGGAATTAGAACAAATTCTGTTTCACAGTTTGAATGCTTTTTAATCTATACAATTTTTAAAAAATTCTGCTTCAAATCACTCACCTTTTAGATTTTGTGCATTGATTGATTGATTGAAGCTTTGTGATCCTTCAAATGGAAACTAAACGGAACTAAACAGTTGAGTGTGTGTCCTTTGCTTGTTCTGCACAGTTATGTTCAAACATTATATCTACTTTTCAAGGATCAAAAGGTAAAATGAGAAGACCCAGTGAGGTTACTAGTAGCTCTGTTTTTATTTCCTCCAGGTTTTAATAATGTATATATTTTCAATCACTTTAGTAACGCTTGCAACACAAGGCGTTGTCATTCCGACCCCTACACACACTTTACTCTGCCTCTGAGCAACACTGGGCAGGTTTACTTTGTTTTTAGGGGGGTAACTGGTTACGTTCATGTACTGAGTACACAGTCTGTTCATCTTCTCTCTCAGGACCCTTAGCTTGCACTGCGGCCCGCCTGGGTGTGCGTGTGTCCTGTGTGTATGAATGTGTGTCTGTCTATGTGTATGTCTGAATGAGTGTGTGTGTGTGTATAGAGTTGGTCTACACATCATACTGCAGCTTTCTCTATTTTCTGTCTGGCTCCAATAAAGCTGTTTCAGTCAGCACCGTATGTTTCTTTATCTTTGCTGTTTGGAGGTGTGTTAGAGAGAGATGAGTGGTAATGGATTAACACGTATACAGATGGTTTATATGGCGTATACAGCATCCCATTTAATTTCTGTCTTCCTAATAAGCCACTTGTGTAACTGATATGTATTATGAAGGTAAATACATACCAGCAAAGAGAAAAAAAACAACTGTACTGGTACCCAAAATGTTCATAAAAGGTGGGAAAATTGTTTGCATTGAAACCTTTAATAATTCTACTGAACTTTGTCATTTTTCAGTTTTTCTAATCTATAATTTATACCAAAAATACTGAGTTGTAATCCAGAAGTAACAAAATATAACTCAACTTTAGCTAGTAACTTGAATTTTGATAGTGACTCCATTTTTGAAGCGACCAACTCAACTCTAATCGTTGAAGAATATTTTTATGTACATTGAAAAAAAACAACAACAAATCTTCACACATATAACTCAGGGACAGAAACAGGCAGTCCAAAAACATGTTGTCTTTTTTATTGGCGCGACGGTCAGACTGCAGTCCAGAGACATTCAGGTAATAGACAGTGACACACATCTCTGTACACAGCGTTTTTACACTGAAGAGGTCAAACACCTTCAGAACAGGAAGAAACAACTCAAGAAAAGATGTTAAAGGGGTAGCACTCTACAAAATCAATGTTTACTTGTTTGTTTGTTGATGGGGTTTAATTTTTATCATTAATATCATGGGGGGGAGCAATTGTAACATCCATGCAATGTATTACACTGGAAAGCCCACAACTGATGGCACCAGCGTTACTACATATCACCTTTATATCTCAGTTTAACAAAACTACATCATGATCACATAAAACTTTGATTTTTGTGCCGATGGCCCCTTTAAGAGTGGTCAAACAAAGTATTTCCAACAAAGAGCGCATTCTAGTTAATAAATGATCATTATTAATATTTTTTTTATTTTATTTCAGTAGTACAGGACAAACAAGACCCCGGACAGCATCACACACAGGTTCCATTTACTTCAATAACGTAGGCCTACTGAATTTTACAATCAACCAATACCACGGAGTGTACATGGGCCAGAGCACGAAACACAGAGAATGCTTGTATTATTATTTTATCTACCACACTGACTGAAGAAGAGACTGAAGCACTGAGAACAATAATACAACCTGACCTGACAGTACCCCAAACTACCCAACAGTACCCCAATAGAACCTAATAACACCTCAGTCGCACCCCATCATAGTTAAAGGGCTATACTGGTGGTTTTTCATATTTCAGCACACTTGTGTACACCTTCCATTATTCCTAACCATTTTCAAAACATGCCATAAGATTTTAAATAGATTTCCTTCCTTCCAGTATGAAAATAAACTTTATCGTGAATTGATAATGCTTTTGTGGGCAGGGACCATGTTATGTTGTCGGCCAGACAAACCTGGAAGACAAACAAAAGGCTGAAATGTTATAAAACACATAAGGTCAGTTTGAACATTTCATATCCTGTGTCTTTGCAAGCTGATATTGATATTAACTAGAACCAATGGCTGTCTAAATCAGTCAATCTTAAAACATATATGCATCAGGAAATAGTTGGCAGTCATATTCACTATACACAACTCATAGGGTATAGGCTAAAACATGAACAACCACCAGTATGTTCCTTTAACTGCACCTAACAGTACTGCACCATTCCCCCAAGTACCTGAAAGTATTTGGAAATCAACCTAACCTAAAACCCCACTCTCTAACACTCTTGCACCCAACAGTGTTGCACCCTTCACCAAACCAAAACCCTGAAAGGAAACACCACTGGGTTATCCCTCAATCTGAAACACGTACTCACTTTACTACCTAATCGCTGACAGATAGTCAGGTGAACCAAATGTAAAAAATCATGCTCACAGGTAAATCTTAACAGGTCTAGGCACTGTTTTACATAACTACCTAGAAATCATTTTAATCCTCAATTGAAAAAGAAAGTATGGGACAGAATTTGTGTAAAGGGCTTCATTTCCGTTTGCCTCGAGAGTTTACGCCTTTACAACTATCTTACTGTCATGTACATCTTTATCTACTTTGTGAGCCAATAACCTCTCGGATAATAAGAAATTACTTTAACACCATCGCCTGTCTTGTGTGAGTGGGTGTCTTAGCTTTCTTTTTAGACAATTCTGGATTCTGAGGTCAGATTTCTTCATTAAGGGTTAAAGTTGGGTTCCTGGGTGCAGAAAAATTTGATTGAGCATTTTGGGACAGTTTCACCCTGGAGCTTTGCGTTATGTACACACTGACGCATGTGTACGTTTGTGGCTAGTCCTCAGCCAACCAGATCACAGGGGTGAGATAACATCACTGAGGAAACAAAGAGTTGTTTGGGCGTATGAGCGCATTTCTGACAATAAATTGTGATTAATATAACACAAGAGGGACTTCTGTCAGCCGCGTCGATGGCGGGCGAATCTCATTTTTCTCTCGGAGTCAACTAAAGAATGACATAGTATTCAATATATATTATGAGTTCTATACAACAATTTCATGCATTTTTATCATGATTACTTTTCAAACTCTGAGAGCCTGTTGTCCCCTTGCAGCAGTGCCATCTCTGGTCAGCAGAGGGCGCTGTTAACATGGGATCAGATAGAAAAGCAGGCAAGGCATTCTACAGGTCAATTATATCACTCTAACATGAAGTTTTATATTTGGCTCTGTTCATCAAAAACAAAAAACTTAGTTTAATACTTTGTAATTTAGATATCTGATAATATATTTAGCAGAAAGCCTATTTTTATTTGGGGGGGAAATTAATAAATGGTGTTAACAGACTTGCGATTTCCTCCTCTACACTAAACTTTGACAAACACATGTTAAAGAAAATAACTTTTATGCACCACAAAATTTAATTAACTACACACACTCACACATTTTTTTTTCCACACAAACAGGCAGACTTACACGTCTCTCATGCATGCTTATACGCGTGCGCATGTACACTCATTGCACGTGGACTTGTGCGCACACTCACACACTCACACACCCCAGAACTACATATTCACTGATGGCGAGTGTACATAACCCACGACACAGAGACACAGCTACACACTGACATGGTTGGCATGGTTACTATCTACATTAGGGCCCTTGGTGACCCACATCCACCCAACCCTGCCCCCCCTCTCACCATGGCAACAAATACTAACCCCCTCCCCCCCCTCCCTACCTCAAAAGCTGAACTGATCAATAAATTAGCCAGCTAGCAATCCTTGACATCCTTGTTCCTTCTTTACCACAAACAGATTTTTCTTTTGCCTGAGACTGACCTGAATCCTCCAGAAACCTGCCCTCCCTCACTGAACAAAAGCTCATCTGTTGCCCCCCCTCCCCACTGCTTTGTGATCACATAAAATCCTACATTAACAACATAGTAGTAACGTGGTAATCAGAAGACAGCAATAAGAACACAGGGCAGTTTGGCAGCTTCTAAAACGTAAACATAAACAGACCTGGTTTACCCCAAATCTCCCCCACTCACCCTTTAAACAGACAACACTCAACATAGGACACTGTCTCAAATAACCCATTACATACATTCCCTGGCACAGAAATATGACACAGACTGAACACTGAGTGAATCTTAAATGTGATCAACTCTTGCTCATGAAGGAACCAAAATCACTCAGCTATTGCAATGCACTCAAGGAAAATTTTGCATTGTGGTGATGATTTCCTTTAAACCGTGTTAAGATAATGACTCCACTACATCCAGGAAGACCTTAAATACTCGGAAAAGATGATATAAAAGCATCTTGATCAATACTATTTTAATTCAAATTAGCTTCTGTGGATGAAAAGCTTTCTCCAGATCTGCCGAAAACTTTACCAGGGCAGCTCAATCGAAGTCAGATCAACAATTTAAACGTATCAAATTTGCCTGAGATTTGTTAGTACAGTTCAAAGACTAACATGTAATTTGAGACAGTGCCTACAATTGGTCTAATCTGACGCTAACTATGCCTACTTACAGTACAGTTTATACCTACCTACATAAGAATGTGAGATATTGCACTTGGTCACAAAACATTGTCGTCTTTTTTTTTTTTTTTTTTTTTTACAGCATGTGTAAATCTACTAAATTAAGTCACTGTCTGAGACACACAGTACAGTATGGCACTTAGTTGATCTCTAAGTTCGAAAAACATGCAGATTCAATACACATGATCACTTTTAACTGCAGCAGGGGAAGAGGGATGAACAACCGAACCGCACTGGAGCAAAAACATTCCCTGTTAACTGTTTGGCATGAGAGGGAATATTTTGACACTTAAGGTGTTTAATGAATGAAAAGAATAAGATGAAGGTGCTGTACGCACTATATTTAGTAATCTAACACCGCTTTGTGGTGGAGTACCTCACTTGTTGATCCCTTCATCTCTTTTTTTGTGTGTGTTTGAATACTGCAAAGTGGCCTCCTCTTCTATAATTCCCTCTCTTGTTTTCTTTTTTCTCTCATCTGCTCTGATCTGAGGACACTGGATCTGCTAAAGTAGTTCAAGCACACAGGTCTAGAAAAGCACAGATAAAGCTGGAATGTTAAGGACAGAAAGCGAACAAGAGGAGGAATCAAAGAAGCAGAGGCCTTTTTTCTTTTACATGATTGAAAAACTCAGCCCAGATCAAAACAACTGCACGTGTAACATCACAGAAAGCAAATTTCTTGAACTTTCCTCTCTTCCCCTCTTCTCTCCACCTTCTTCTTCTTCCATCAGGTCTGTCTTATCTAGTAAATGGGAACCTGGTATGTGGGGGCTGCGTTGTTCTCAGTAAAGGGTGGGCTCTGGTAGGTTTCTGTGGTCTCAGTGGTGCCGCCTCCTGGTGAATTGGAGGGGTACGGCTGGGTGGGTGCACCGCCGTCCATGTGCTCCGTGGTGAACAGGGTCATGTCTGTACCAAGCATATACTTCTGGACTGCACGCACTGTAAGGCCAGCCTACATGAGCAAAAGATGGAAAAGATCAAAATAAACTACTTCACAAGTCCGTTAAAATCACGAAAGCCCAGTTTTAACAACCTGATATTAGTCAGCCACCCTTAAAAGCAGTCTTCTAAGATAATTTGCTTTATATACTGCAATTAGCTCTCTAATGAAATAAAGTAACCTTGCTTTGGCTTGCCTGAAAATCATGAGAGAACTGAGCCCAACAGCTGGAAATTGAACCAATCAGAGGATGACGATGACACTTCAAACTCACAAACCTCATTTATAACCGTTAGCCAACTGTTGGGATTAAGCACGAGTCAGCAGATGTATGGCAGGTGTTGATAATTCAGGTCATGGATGGAGCCAGTAACCCAGAGCCTCTGTTTGAAGTGACTCTTATTTCTCTTTTGGAAAGTCAAAGGACTCGCTCAACAGTTGGGTCCTGCTCATGTTTTCTCTCACTCTTGTCTGATCCAAGTCTGATCCAAAATGTTCTTATATTATATTTTTGTTAATATTATTCCTACATAATAGAGCTGCACTGTGCATTCTTTGGTTACAGCAAGCTTTAGTAAGTAGTAAAGCAATTAAAATATGTTTACCAGTAGACTAGATCTGCTTTTAAGAAAATACTGGTTATAGCTTGTATGGTGTCCTGCAGTACAGAGGCGTGTCAGAGTGGATATGCGGTGACAGAAAGCTTTAGAAATGACTAGAAAAGCCTCTCTTCATCTACAGCATGACATCCAGGTGCAGTTTTAAACTAACAGCAGTGCTTTAAAGTTATGGTTGACCTTCCTAATGTAGCTGAAAACTATAAAATATAGGGGGTGGGGTTTTAAGCTGGTAGGTAGGATAGGGCCTTTCACCTGTGCCCAGGAGCCCAAATCTAATTTTGATATTTTTGGAAGTTTATTGAAAGACTTGATTTTGGTTACTCAATCCAAATATTTTATGCTGCATGTCTTATTACTACTGTATAAGAGAATGTCTCTGTGTGTAAGTATCTGTGTAGTTGCATGTTCTTACCCAGGTGATTATGGAGAAGAAAGAGAAGGCGATTGCAGCCCGGGCTGCATCTGCCCCCTGGTTGAGCGGCAGCTCGTCCTCCGTGGTCCGAGACCACTGATTGGCCAGAAAGCAGAAACTTACAAAGTACAGGAAGGCCCAGAAACCTGCCAGAAACCAATCAGAGTGTTTGGAAAAATGATCATGAGAGGGGTCATTTCCATGTTTACACACAGATGAGGTACGAAGGTACGACCTGCAGGTTTTGATTTCTCAAATCCTAACCACCTCAAGAGGTTCTTTGTTCCGTTTAGAGATTAAAAACAGTCTCATTTCTCCAACATCTTACATATCAGTTTACACGTTTCATTTCTCTTGTTGTCTTGTGATGTAAGGTCAGTCATCTGAAACAAAGAAGTGGGTCTAGCTGGGACACATTGTTAGCAATTTGGGGAAACCCAGGCTTTTGGATCCTGCTTTTCATCACTGTTCAGGGTTTGGTGTCTGCATGTCACTACTGTGTACACACACTCTCTTAATGTGTGAGGCCTGCCTTCATTTTAAGAGAAGAATCACAGCTATCACTGACACTGTCTGTTGTCCATTTGACAACTTACAGGTTAATCATGAAATCTCCAAATTGCAAGGATGTTAAGACATTTTATTGTCTATAATTTAGGTAATTTAGATCAGAACCACAATTACTCATCCCATTACACAATTTAGCACCAATAACACCCTCTGATGGGGGGTGTAGCTTCTTATAGAGGACTTTCAGGTGTTGTGACACGTTCTCTGGTGGCCATATTGGAGAAGCTCAGCAACAAGGGCAACAATCATTTAGAATAGACTTTTTAGGGAATCGATAATGTCGTCAGTGACACATTGAATTGATTTGTTGTTTAGATAATACCAGAGTGCCAGCATGTGGTCAGAAAATCATCCTCACTAAATGCATTTGCACTGATTGACATATTATTGGAGAAGTTTTAGTGTTAGTAGCATTTTAGAATTCATTTAAAACAATCAAGAAAACATCAAATTTAACTAAACATTAACTTTAACTGAACAGATTAAAAAAAAACAGAGCAATAAAAGTTTAGAAATCAATGTGATCTTGTGTCAGCACTTCCTGTTGTTGGCATGACTCAGACACATCTCACAGAATGATGTCCAAAAAAAGGAAAAAGGAACTGTATAAATGTGACTGCACCATGATTGCCAAGCTCACCTGAGAAGCCGATCTCAAGCATGACAGCCTTCTTCCTGTCTTTGACAGAGCTGATGGAGGAAAACTTGTAGTCGAGCAAGAAGAAGAAGGAGCATGCCAACAGGCCCACCAGGCCCACGAACACACCGTAGTTGCACGCATCTGCATTCTTGTTGAAAACACAGTGGAGACGCTCGCTACCCATGTTCACATAACCCTCATTCACAATGGAGGCGAAGACCACCAGGGAAAAAATCTGTGGAAGGGGGACAGGGAGAGAAGAAGAGGAGGGGATGGGTAAAATTGAGAAGAGGAAAAGGTAAGTGGTTAGTGTCGCCCTCTCTTTAATAAACACATACAGCGCTGTGGCAGCACTACTCGAGAGCGTCTCTTTGACGATGCTCGGACCAGAGGCATTAACCTAATTTCCTCCCTTTCTCTCTGACTGACTGAAGAGGTGGATGCTTCACTTCCCCTCAAGAATCAAACAGACCTGAGGCACTGTGTGTGTATATGTATGTCTATATAAACTAAGACAGGAAGTGTGGTAGCTCATGCTATAAAACTTGAATCCATTAGTTCATCCCGTTTTTCCATTTTTATCAATAACTCCCCTCTTTTATGTCTGATCTCTAGTTAATCCTCCGTCTTTCCTCCTCCTTCTGTTCTCACTTGAATGCTGACACTGATCAGCTGACTAACACTCGATGGCAGAATAGGGCCATGTGACACACACACACACACTCCCACTTGGGGGTTTGGGTCATATGATTGTGGAGGGACACACAATGGGATAATGTCGGATCCACGTTTTGAACTAATCACATGTGGTGGCTATAATCTAAGTAGATACACAGGTGCTTTTAGTGAATCAGTGTGATAAAGCTGCTACGTAGCAAAGTACTGCATCTCCGATTGGAAAAGAAAAACTTTTCCGAGTGGGTGATGGAAAAACTGAATTTGAAACTGGATATTTTGCATTGTCATATTTCATCAGTCTGATATTCGGGAGTTGTTTTCCTTATCTGTAATTCACTTTTTACTCCTCTCACTTTCTCTAAACCTGCTGCATCTGCCTTTACATCAGCTAATAAACTTCTTACAGCAAACTGTAGGATTTAAAGTGCTGCGGCTTTAGAAACAGAGGAAATGAAAGTTTGTTCCAGTCAAAAATGTGAGACTAACCCACAAAGCTGCGTGTCCTGTTGTTGGATTGAATTGTGGTTTATTGATGATGTTGAAAGCTGAAAAAGTAACACCTTCTGCTCCCGGTGGATTTGTGCCAAATCCTTTGACAATTTCTCTTGATTGATTTTGAGCTAATCAACTACTAACCTCCATTGAAGCTGCACTATATATCTCTAAATGTGATATTTCAGTTGCAGAATGAAAAAAGCACACCAACACACAACAAAAAAGGCATTAAAACGTAGCAATAAGCACATCAGCCAAAGCTGTTTTAGAAATGACATTAGTATGTGAATTAAAATGTGGATTTTTTTTGTTTGAAATAGGCTCACAACGTCTCCAGGAACATCTTCATCTACTCTAAAGTAGATTCAATATGCATGCAGCGTATTATCAGTGTTTCATGTATAATAATAATAAACCTGTAGGCTCGGAGGTTGCAGGTGGATTTCATGCTCTTGGATTAGATCCTTCGGTATGTTTCAGAGAAAGATCCCTGCGTTGGACTACAGAAGACCTTCTCTGTGTCACCCAAAGGTGATGCGTTACATCAAACGTCAAGGCACGACGCGTCTCCGTGGCCCTGCGTGCGTAATGATGAGCACTGACCAATCACAGGTGGGATGACGGAAGACGACCGTTTAGGGTAAATCAGCAAAATCATTAGCTGGAAATATTCTTGACATTATAAACGAAGAGATCATGTTTTGTAAATAACGCTGTTATTATTTGAAAGAAAAAAAATAATACTAGTTGGCACGAACATGGAGGAAGACGAAGCTGAATATGGATCTGTCTTTCTCATTTTTCACACAATCCGGGTCCGGTCTACTGCACATCTTGGGCTGTTTATTAAGCACTACTATGCAGATTTAAAAATGAAGATAGAAGATGATAGGTCGGTTTCTGCCCCTGAACGCATCTGTAGTAAAATCAGTATCATGGTCAGGGTGTCAGATAACTACCAGGCCTTGGTTACACCCTGCACCGTATATTTCTGTATAAATCGGCTACACCCCGATATAAACATTTAATCCATGATCTCCGTTCACACACCTTGTTGATCAATTTTCGGTGGATTTCTGGGGTCTATATTTGCAGTGAGAACACGTCACGGGTCTCGCGCAGCAACGACAACACACACACAAACACCAGTACCGTAAAAACGCGCTCTCACCCAGGACAGCACTCTGAGGATGGTCTGCGGTTGTTTGGCGAAAGCAATCGGGTCGAAGGTAGACCCGGTCCGGCCCGCTCCGAACGATCCCACTCCGTCCATCTTCTTCTTCTCTCTCTCTCTATCTCTCTCTCTCTCGCTCTCTCTCTCTCTGTGCGCTCCTCGCGGCTCCACGCTCCCGGCTCCACGGCAGGATGGATGCGCTGCTGCTCTGCTGTAGGGACGGGTCCTGCGCGCACCCGGTGGCGCGCGGTCACAGACGCGGACACGCAGAGTGGGGAACGTACCTGACGATGCGACGTGCTCGCGCCATGTAAGCTAGAGTGTGCTGAGATACACAGATACCTTCATATTACTATAATATTATGGAATATCGCATAGAAATATTAAATGACAGGAGCCTACAATAAGAACTTAGAAATAATGTAAAGTCCACCTCACTACTGTGGAGTACCACACTGTGCAGCTCCCACATGTAGGCCTGTATTATCAAGCAAATAACAAGTTATGAAAATGTATGATTAAATTATATTTAAATTGGTTATCATGCTTACGTAAGTTGTTAATTACATAAGGCCTATAATACATTAACCCTAAAACAACCTATAATGTCCTTGATAAAAACCTGATACTTTGATCATGAATAACGTTATGATGTGAAACCAACTGACCAAAAAAAAAAAAAAAAAAAAAAAAAGAAAGGCACTACTAATTCAAATGTCAATAGAATTATAGATAATAATAGATTTATTTACTTTTTCCCCACAAATTTAGAGGAGGTCGTGGGACTATTTCAGCCCTGAGTAGTGTCTGCAGTTGTGTTCACAGGTAGCATACAGCACAACAACTTCCACCAAGAGGATAGTGCTACATATGTTGCCTGAGAGGAAGCCCACAGGTATATATAAAAAAAACACACTGTAAAAACACTCCATTATTAATTAAGTAAAAGTTCTGCATTAAAATGGCCACAAAATGTGAGTTAATTGTGGAATGTACTTTCTTAAAATACCAAATTCCCAGAAAAAGATAAAACAGAAGACATGTCCTCATTGTTCTCAATGGTAGCGATGTGTCCCTGGAGCTATTACAGGAATCACTTCACTGTATAGGCTACAAACAATAGACTGACTGAAAAATCCTGCCTGAAACACTCAACAGTCACAAACATACTAAGTTATGAAATATGACATGGAGAAAAAAAAAAAGTCTCATGACAATGCAGCTGTGCCAAATACCATAAAACAGCATTTGAGAAGTGGAACAGTATAGTCACAAGTAGCTTATCATGGGATATTCGCCAATTACTGTCTCAATACAACATGAACATCATGAGCTTCACTACATTGGTACTGCCAGTTATTGTGTTGCATGGTGATGACTTGACCTGACCGCCAAATCCATCCGTTCTGAATATTAATTGAATATTAAGTATATATTCAACACAATCATGTAATTCTTTTACAAAGTCCACACACAGGATATTAAAGTCATGCCATTTTCAGTAGTAGTGGTACATGAACTGTTGAGAAAATGGCAAACGGAAAATGCTTTGGCATGCAATATAGTGCATACTCACACCACTAGAGGTCAGTGACATCTTTTTATAAATTCAGCATATGACATTCTTGTTAATTCGACGAGATAAACACATAAAACATACTAGTATTGAAAATAGAGTCATTTAAACCAGAGTTGAAGATGAATACTGCTTGTGGATGTATATACAGTATAATGAAGATGAATGTATAGCTAATACAAAAACCATGAATAGGATCACAGCATCAGTAAAACAAATGGTAGCTGTGTAGCACTAGACGTGTAAGTGTGTCCTTTACTGGTTCTTTAAATAACACATTCATAATCACAGTGTTTATTAATAACACACAGACAGATCAGGTCACATGGCTGAAGTGCTGGCCTCAAAGTCCTTTGGCTAGAGTATAACAAGAAGTAGAAGGTTCACACAGGGCTGCAAGTAATAATTGTTTTAATTACCCATTGATTCACTCATTTATTCTGCAGTTTTATTGATGGTTCAATCTATAAAATGATAAAAATAATGACAGATGCCTTTTACATGTAACTGGAGACCAAGGTGATACCTCCAAACTTTTTGCCTTTACTTTTGTCTGTGAAAATTTTTACAGTGACACGACACACAGAAACACACACTAACGTTCACCTCTGAGAAGTTGTCATCAGCAAAAAAAAAAAAAAAAAAAAAAGAAAATGGCTGTAATTACAAAATTACATGCAGTAATTTTTCATTTCAGCTTTAAATTACATACATTCACATAGTCCACAGGTATACCACCCCACAACACACACACACACACACACACACACACACACACACACACTGACTATAGTATTATATCAAAAATATAGGCTGTATATTTGACATATTAGATAGTATTTTATAAGTGATGGCTCTCATTAATCCCTCACATAATAGATATTTTCCATATGATAAACGCTGGATATTTCGTGTTGTACCGGTTATTTGGGGTTAAACAAGACTTCAACAGATAAAACGCAACCTAAAAACAAACCAGAAAACCAAGATTTGAATTGCTTAAACCAACTGTAATAACTTACTGCTTAAACAGACAAAAGGGCAAATCAGAGTCACACCTGAAAAGATGATCAAAAGACCAAAGTGGTAAAAAAAAATACAAGCTTTAGTCTGGAATTTTTTAAAACACTAAAACCTGCACATTTAGGTTCCAGTCTACTACTTAAAGTAGCAAAGCAGTAAAACAGCAAATTAGTCTTTTAGAGAGTGTTGAGAACATGTGTCCCTGCACAGAAAATGTGCATGCTGTAAAAAACTCCATAATAATCAGAATTAACACCAGGTTTTCATATGAGTCTTGGTCCTAACTTGAGAAACAGAGAGGAATACTTATTTGTTTTGTACCCTTAAGTTTATTACCAGATCAGTTAAATTAACGCACCACCAAACAAGAAAAACCATGTAAGATCTATCATTCATCTCTCTTCCAGTGAAGTTTCTCCAAAACAGAGACCTGAGCTCTACTTTGTAGTGTTTCCACATCAAAGATTTGCACTGATGGGAGGAACTTTTCCTCTCAGGTCTCATCACAGTCCTCATATCTCTCAGCACTCATACAAGATCTCTCAGTCACAGGAACCATCCTTCCATCCATCTCTCCACCTCTCATCCACGCGTGAGCAGTCGAACTCGGGCTTGCCCAGCCGAACGTTGATATCATTATGGAGATAACAGAGCCACTGGGACAGAGCATGGCGACTGCTGGTGTCCGGCTGATTGGTTTTCAATCTGTGGGGAGGAAATGATGTCATTCAAAAACAGCTTCATAACATCTTAACATGTGAAAATGGGACCGCTGCAGATCTGCTTGTGATTAAAATAAAGATAAGTAGATATAGCAGTGCCTTTGGGCCCTTCCAATTTCTGGTATGGAGATGACACAGCACTTCTAAACTTCCTTTTGAAACTCTTGCCTCACTGCAGAAAATTCACAAAACATCTTGCTGTAATTATTGTATTATCAAACTAATTCGTAGTTTTGTCAAAATAGTTATTTAAAGATGGAATAAATAGTCCTTAGGGCTGTGAATGTCTTCATTTTTGTTTGAGAAAATTGGGTTATTAAATTCATGAATTAGCTGGCAATCATAGCTGGCAAAACATGTCAGCATTTTTGACTATAGTTGCCCTTTAGAAGAGCATGCTGATTTTGATGATGTTGTCGCCCACTTTCTACATATCAGGTACTTTATTATTGACATTGCTGATGCACATTTTCCATAGCTATATATATATATATATATATATATATATATATATATATATATATATATATATATATATATATATATATATATATATATATATATATAATTTTTTATTTTTTTTAAACAAAAAAACAAAAATAAAACTTATAAGAACTTGTCTAACCTGCCCCTGAGGTCTTCTGCACATTCATCACAGGGGAAGAACTTGGAGAAAAGGTTGATGAACTGCCCCATCTCTTTCTGCTGGGTGGTAGACGGATGATCGGGGTAATATGCTGCCATGGTGTGCAGGAAAGACCAGGTGTTGCGGCCCAACTCTTCCCTGTCCAGTGGACACTGTGGGTCTTGTTGTAGCTCTGACTCTGCAGCTCTGGTTTCCTGCAGGGACATTTAAACATGGAGCCACACACAGCAGAGTCAGCTAGTAATTCAAAGAGACACAGACAGGGCAGTCAACTGCATCATGTCCTCTGTTGTGGAAAAATCACTTAGAGAGATCAATGTCTACTAAATTATACATCATAAATAAAGAAAATATATAATTTAACATAAAGTAGATTTTGACACTATTTCTGTACTGAGGCCCTCAAGGGCTTCTGGTATTACAGGTTAAACCCCATTTTAACACCTATGGGCATATGGCATACCAAAAGACAAACTTTGTAATAAAGCACTAGAGTGAAAAAAATTGTAGAACATTGAGAATTAAACAATAACATTAACGTAGTTCATAAACCATAAAAAGCATATTTCCACAGATCTTCAGGACGACCTCAGGTCACCTGTGTGGCAGTAGTCGTCTCCTTCTTCTGCACCTTCATCCACGATTTAAAGTCCGTACAAGCCCTGCATGGCTTCTTTTTCACATCCCCGGTTTGCTCCTGCTCCTTACCGGAGCTGTCCTCTGACGGTCTGCCGGTCACTGCAAACGGAAAACCTTCAAACCCGGGCGGGCTGGAGGCCGGTGGTCCTCTCGGTGCTGTGGGTGCAGCCATGTTAGCTACTAACTCTCTGACCCGGAACTTTCGCTATACATAAGGTTCTCGAAATTCAACTACTTGTAAACGGAGACATTGTCGCTCTTTAATATTTACCCTACCGAGCAGACATCGTCATGCTCAGGTTCCCTATCACCCCCGTGCCGTTAGCGTTTCCTTGTTTCTCCCGGACCTTCCACTGGGACGGAACCAGTTCCGGTGGGTGATGTCAGTTGTCCGTGCATGCAGCGGAGTGTAGCCTCTGTCAAAGTGTAAATTTATATTATTAAGCAAGATTTTAAACTGTTGACATTACACGTGTTGAATGCGGTTGCTCATTTAAAGCCATACATGCTGATTCGCTGCTTTTTTGTTGCGGTTTTTCAACTGTTAAGTCGATTAGCTGTGTTAGCCGGGTGGCTAACAAAGCTAATAAGTTAACTGTAGAGTGACACGTTTTCTGTTTTTGTTTTCTCCTCCTGACAGTGTAGCTGTTGCCCACCCGAACTGCCACAATGGGGATCTTGGAGAAAATCTCGGAAATAGAGAAAGAAATAGCTCGGACACAGAAAAACAAAGGTAAGAGAGAGCAGGCGCTGGGCTAACTGTTAGCTAGGTACAACATGGATGAACTTGTGACCAACTGTGTGTGTAACTATATATTTATGTGTGTGTATGTGAGTATTGTGTTATTCATCACACACACTCGTACAGTTGTACACCAGTGCAATTGCAGGAAAGTCCTCTAAAATTATTTTTATGTCTCTGTGAGACATTTGATCACACATTTTAAAATAGATTTTGAACAGCTGGGTCACATAACATGGAAATTATTGAAAATAAATCATAATGTTTTCGAAAGAATATAAATAAATAGACAAATTACTAATATCAACTCAATATAATAATATTTGGCCACGTGATTACACTTTTTAGAATAGATTTCGAATCATTTGCTCATGACATGGAAGCTATTGAAAAAAATAGTTCTATTAAATAATAGGCAAAGTAGTAATATACCATTGATTATGTATTCACAAAAAACTAACTTTCCTGTTTAATATGTAAATTAACAGAATGAAAAAATCCATAATTTAAAATGAATTTCTCTTGCAAATCAGCTTACTGGTAATGAAAAAATAGCCAATGTGATATTTCAGTCAGACAGTAATTTACGTTCAGTTAAGTCTTTAACTGAATATCTGTCGAAAATCTGATTTCAAAAGGATTTCATTGTGGCTGTCTGTCATATATTAATATACTAAATTGAGTAAATGAGCCACTAAAACGGCTGAGCGTGAAAGTTTGTTTGACAAGAAAACTCAAGGTAAATTTGCTAGCTTTTCCTGTATCTTCAGTCGTTAACTTATCTCCATGACAACTGAGGAAGACCATGTGATGCCCTTGAAAGCCTCAGAGTGAAGTCAGACCCTGCCCCCTATGGTATAAAGTTGAAGTGAAAATGAGCAGAATAAGTTGTTTTTACTTCTTTTGAGTCACTGTTCTTTTCATTCACTCCTCCAGCCACTGAGTACCATCTGGGTTTGCTCAAGGCCAAGCTCGCCAAATACAGAGCTCAACTTCTGGAACCCTCCAAGTCAGCGGGGGCCAAAGGCGAGGGCTTCGATGTGATGAAATCTGGAGATGCTCGTGTTGCTCTCATTGGTTTCCCCTCTGTGGGTAAGGTACGTAAACACGGTGGGTGATGGGTTGTGTTTCCTGGTCTGGCTATGACAACCATGGTCCTCAGAAAGTCACTTTAAAGCCTTTATCACAATGTATGATTGTGGGATGGAAGGACTGAGGGACCTTTCTAAAGCATTTAAAACAAGCCCAAATCTTAATGGGACTGTTACTGAGAGACAAATCAGTTAAATCAGGTGCCATCAAAATCAAAACACACTTTTTGTTCATACAACAGCTTAATAACAAAACATGATCAAGTATATATAGAAGTACACATTTGAATGAACCCATACTTACTAATAAACCAAATCATCTTCATCTTCCCAAACATCTCCCAAGCAGAGGACAATTTTCATTAAGATATAGAGGTCATAACTTTATGTAACCTTTTAAAGTCCTACAGAGCACATTTTAAAAAAGTCTTAAATCCTAGTTTTATATTTTGTCATTTTATTTCATAACATATATATCTTTAACAGAATGAATAGTGATTATTTTATTTGTTTATTTTAATAGAGCTTAAACACTGTTGTACTTTTTTCCTTTCATTAATTTCCATTGTAATGTTTTTATTTGTTTGATTTGAACATGTGCAAAGTCAAGTATCTAGTCAGTTAAACAGTCAAGAGCTCTATCTCAAATTAAAAAGAGGCTTATTAAGACATTTCCAATGTAACTGTGATAAGCAGAATGTATTGTGATATGTTGCACCTCAGTTCCCTTTAGTCATCATTTTGTTTCTCCAAGAATTGGTTTCATGAAGTTGAGACATGAGGGAAGCAAGACCAATACTGCAACACACTCTCCAAAATCCTCTTAATAATGTAAACCTCTGTTGTGTCCTGCAGTCCACCTTCCTCAGCTTGATGACGTCGACAGCCAGCGAAGCTGCTTCCTACGAGTTCACCACCCTCACCTGCATACCTGGTGTCATAGAGGTACACATCCATACATATCTTCACACTTGCAATGTTAAACTGTGAGTAACAACAATCTGACACTTGCGCTCTTATTTGTTGCTCTTCAGTACAAAGGGGCCAACATCCAGCTGCTAGATTTGCCAGGAATCATTGAGGGTGCTGCCCAAGGTAGGCTCAGGTTTCCATGCTTTTGTGTTTGCTGAAATCTGAGTGAGCAGGCGTCGGAGACCTGTTTGATTATTATGGTGTCATTTGATCAGAATTATTAATGAGTGGTTAAGAAATTGCTAAATAAATGATTATTAACAAGCGAAATCGTTTATAATTTAGATGTTACTACGCTTAATCATGAAAAAAAAAAACAGCTTCATAGTGACTGTGATATACTAACCTTTGACCTTTTATAGGTAAGGGTAGAGGTCGGCAGGTCATCGCTGTCGCCAGGACAGCAGACGTCGTCGTCATGATGTTGGACGCTACCAAAGGAGATGTTCAGAGGTGTGTGTCCTCCACTGTGTGTGTGTGTGTGAGGGAGTTAGTTAGAGGGGGTTTGATGTGTGTGTGTGTCTTGTTTTGATCAACACATTCTCGCTTTTATCTTCTTTTATCTCTCTAGAGCACTTTTAGAAAAAGAGTTGGAGTCAGTGGGCATCAGACTGAACAGGACGAAACCCAATATTTATTTCAAGGTAAAGTTTCATGAACAACAAACATGGAGACAAACATTAGTTTTAAGACACCTTGTCATGAAATGTCATTCTGTATTCCAATTGTCATATTAAACTTGGTCAAAATGTGGGGTTTTTTTTGTTGTTTTTCTCTCCAGCCCAAGAAAGGTGGCGGTCTCTCCTACAACTCCACTGTTCCTCTCACCCACTGCTCAGAGAAGCTTGTTCAGCTCATCCTTCACGAATACAGTATCCTTCACTCTGCCTGTGTCTGAAGAGGCAGCACAAAGCAAAAATTATCAACTCAACTGAAATGTCCCCGTGCCTGTATATCTCCCCTTCATGCTTCCTGTCTCCAGGGTCCTCACTTGTTAAGGAATTTGTAGAATTTCATGGATTTTAGAGACGTAGTTCAAAAAGGAAAGTCAGGAAATTAAATTCTCTGGTGATATTGGAATCGGTCACTTTACAGCATTTCCAGAAGTAGTTTTACAAGATGTTTGAACCAGATTATTATGTAGAACTTTTATAAAACAACATTCAGCAACCACAAAGCAATAAACAGTTTTAATTCATGTAAGTGTGGAAAGTGACGGAAAAGTTTCAGTATTTTACCTCAGGGTCACAGTGTATCTGTCAGTCACATACTTTTTCAGTCTCCTTGTAATTTCTATCAACTTGTTCATAACTCTCAGTAATATATGGTTGATTTCTTAACCCTCCGCCTCAGAAATCTTTAACGCAGAAGTCCTCTTCAGGGAGGACAGCACACCAGACGAGTTCATCGATGTCATAGTTGGGAACAGAGTTTACATGCCGTGCCTTTACGTATGTCGCTACTCATCATCTGTGTTCAATCCCAGTATCTAAAATGTACATTGTTTAAAAGCCTCCTAATTTAGTTTGAAGGATGATCACCCTCTGGTTTATTTAAAAGTGTTGGTTTGAAAGGAGATGGTTTTCTGTTCTTTTAATGAAAACATGAAAACCATTATGATTGGAGGTACAAGGTTTTGGCAGATCTCTTGAGCTTTGTCTGTTTTTAGGTTGAGTTTCCTTTGTTCGGAGACTCTTTTCCCCTCATATTGTTTGTGTGATCTACAGGTGTACAATAAGGTGGATCAAATCTCCATCGAGGAGGTGGACCGCCTGGCTCGCAGACCTCACAGTGTTGTCATCAGGTCAGACATCTAAACGTGTTTGTGAATGATGGTAGTTTTGATGAGAAGCTGTCATCTTGCTCTCTTTATGTATGTATGTATGTAATATACTTAATTGCTTTCTCTATTTTCTGTGCACCTGTGCGTTTCAGTTGTGGAATGAAGCTGAACCTGGATTATCTTCTGGAGAGGTTGTGGGAGTACCTGGCTCTGATTTGCATTTATACGAAGAAAAGAGGAGGTACACACGCATTTAGTTTTGCACTCATTAGATATTCACATACATGAATACACAACTTGTAAATTAAATCTGTATTAATTTCCTCTCTCGCCATCAGAGCGCCCAGACTTTAATGATGCCATCATTATGAGAAGAGGAGCAAGTGTAGAACATGTGGTAAGTGAAACATACATATATGCACACATATACTGTAGATATTGAGACCACACAGTTGATGATGTGTTCATAATTCTATTTTTTTGTTGTGTTTTCTCCCTGTAGTGCCATCGAATCCACAGAACCTTAGCCAGCCAGTTCAAATATGCTCTGGTTTGGGTAAGTAACTTCCAGTTTGCAGAGGCAGTGACCTTCACAAACTTTACACATTTGCCTTTTGTCCCATAAACTGTTTGAACTAACTCCCTCATGTTGACACGCACACTTGAATAAACAGACAGTTTATAGATATGAGGCATTAGAGGTACAGTGACTGCTGTACTTGTGATGGTGGCATTTAGAGTAACGATACACGAAACTCACAGTTCAGTAATAACTGTAATGCAGTTTTGACGTCACCATTGAATGTGTTTTTGTTCAGTGGAGAGAACAGAAGATGATATTTCTTTATGCTGTCAGCACTAAACGGTGACTCATCATATTTCCTGTTTGAATTAACATCTGCATGTGGTCAGTGAGTAACATAACAGCACAATAAAGGTAACAACTAAATTACAAATTAGTATAATGATTTTACCTCAAAATCTCAATAAAAACAAGCAACTGCTACCCCGATTTCTACAGACCAAAGTTTTATTCAGATGTTATATTTTCCTGAGAATCAGAGCCAAAGTCTTAACTCTGGCCTGTTATAGTTGTTTTTGCTGTAGAAGCCATGCATTTTTGACATTGTTCATTTACAGTGTATCAATTTTGAATGCAGACGTTACATTACATAATGACACAACATACATACATGAAGTAAACAGTGCTGTTTCTATTACATGAGAGACTAATTACAAAGACACTTTATGCACATTTACCTGTGAGCATTTTCAGGCACATGGTCCTGAATGAATATTGACCATATTACGCAAAATATGACCGGCTCTGGTTATTCAGACAAGAAGTTTGAAAGGCGTCTTAACAAAAGAATACAACCTGAGCACTGAAAGCTTAGCTGCTTACGTCATTCCCAAAATTCATCAGTGACCCTCTTTGCAAATGGTCTGTGTGCCAGTTGTATACTTCACACTAATTCCATCAAAAAGAAATACTACTAAATAAAGTATACTGTCATAAAACATATTGACACTGCAAGAGCACAGTGTTGATTGATGCTATAATCCCACAATAAATCACACAACAGCCACATATGCAATCACAGCTTGAAAAAAGTGAAAGAAGTCGTGGATAGTGCTGCTAAGACAAAGCAATAATGAAAAATAATATAATGGTTCCTTGGAGAAACTGGTATTTATGCTTTTATGTTTTTATTTTTTACATTTATGTCCACTGGGGCATATTTTGAATAATTTCCTGTCAGTACAAATTTGTTAAGCACATTCATTCCTTTCATACTCACAACAGTGAACTGTCAACATTAGTAGAGAATGTAAACTTGATATATATAACATAGAACTAGGACACAGTGTATCCTCACTGATTATAAATGACGTCACTGTAGCTTCAGCCTCATTAAATTTTCACAGCGTTAACCTCAGTAATCACGGTTTCAGCTCTTACAATTACTCAATAACGAATAATAATGGTTTAGTTGTGCACTGACAATTATAGTCACTATTGTGAGTTGTGCTTGCTCAACCGAGTTAAGATAAATCGGTATGAGCTTCACCAGTGTTTACCATGACCCGATACGTGACAGGCAGAGTAGTGCAGATGCAGAGGACAAGAGAGTAAAGTTCATTTTCAAACTCCATAAACAAATGTAAGTATTTCTATAGCTGCAACAGTTTGTACAGTTTATGCAGTGTTTTTCATGCGTTGTTTATATTATACATAAGAACTGTTGAATAATCATTTCTGATGTGTAACTTGGCTCCCAAAAACCAGCTCACTTAGTGGTGATTTACTGCCTTTGAAACACAAAGCTTCAGTTCTGAACTGTGTTGTCTGTCGGTATTTCAGGGAACCAGCACCAAGTACAGTCCTCAGAGGGTGGGCCTGACGCACATCATGGAGCACGAAGACGTCATCCAGATCGTCAAGAAGTAAAACAAGTTTCTGATCGGACAGAGGAGAGAACGAGCAGGAGGAGACACACGTTTGCTGCTGGAGGAGTTACAGTGGGGGAAAAAAATGAGACAGAATCACTGTACAGTAGATATACAGCAATGGGAAATAGCCGCATTCTTATTTTGTATATGAAATTTAAGAAAAACAACGAATTCAAGAGACAGAGCAGATTTGAGTTGGTTGTGGACAAGAACTGATGTATTCGCCTTTTGATTAAGATACAGAAGATACGTTGATACAGAGAGTGAAAGTTGAGGGAAAAGAATAAAGTCCATAAAACCTTAAATGAATCCCGGTGTTTGTTTTGTTCTTCTCAGTTTCAGCTTTATATATGATGTTATATTTTAACTGCATCTCACCTGGACTAGACTGAGTCACATGCACACACCTCACCTGCACTGACAAGACCTTTGGAGGAAGCTGTAATGTCTTTGAGACTGTGTGATGTAGTTCAGCCTGAGGAGTGTGATGGCTGTTTTTTTTTGGGGGGGGGGGGGTTTCTACAGTGGATGCTTCAGAGACAGATTTATGGAAGGTGATTATTTGCATTTTGATGATTATGCAGGGTATATTGTGTGGAAAGGCCAAGCAGAGATTTAGGAGTTGACAAACTCAGCCTGGTTTTGTTTAGTCAACTTTTATTACAAGTAAAGACAATTTACTTATAAATTCTTACTTCTAAATGAATGTATATTGTTATTTACTCACCTTTAGATTCAGTTTGTACTCAGAGCAACAAATGTTAGGATTAGAGATGATTTGACTAAAGCCAAATAATACTCTACTGAGACCCTAAAATGCATAATGCATAATCCGTGATATAAATAAATTTGGGTAAAGTTCAAACTTGCCCATCCATAATGCTCTCTACCATTTCTATTATCCTCAACAATTCTGCAAAAGCAACAGCTCTACAAGCCCGACACATGAACAAGACTTACAGACGCATAATTGTAGAATAGAATCACCATAAACTCAAAAAAAGTCATTAAAAGTGCACTGCTTTACCTCTAAGATAATGTTTTTATGACAGGAGACCTTCAGGTTAGCATTCTGCTCATCTTCCTCCCTCCTCAGCAGTACAGCAGGTGAGGGTCAGTCACCTCTGACCCCTCCCCACTGCCTCCATCCCTGCAGCCCAGCTGTTTGTGTCGCTGTCTCCGGTGCTCCAAGGCAGGCCGACCATTTTTCTTTCAGAAAGTATGCACTCTCCCATTCAACTAGCACACACACACAAGCACAATAGCACCATTAAAAATTCACAAGCATCTCTTTGGTCTAGGAGAGGGGGACAGAGTGGGAGGCTTAGCGGAAGAGATAGAGAGAGAGAGAGGGGCTGCGAGTTTACGCCGCTGGCCTTGAAGATGCCTTAAAGATGTGTCACTCAAGTGAATCGTGGATGGAGACATTCTGCTTTGGAATAACCTGAAGGGGGAGAGGAATGTTGGAGGGATAATACTGTGGAAGAAAAAGAAGAAGAAACAAAGGTACGGTGACTGGGTGTGTATTGTGTGGAGCAGGCATGACACTTGATGCTACTTGGCTCCATATGGCATGGCTAAGTGTGAGCAAGTGTGTGTGTCTGTGTGTGTGTGTGGTGCCAGTATTCATAAGCCAGAACTGTCTGTTTGATTATTTTAAAGTCCTTTAGTGTTGTTTGAAGCTGTAAGCTGAATTTCTGAAAGTGAGTTTAGTCTATTTGAGTTCAAAGCAGCAGAGAATGTAGTTTACATCCTGGCTTCTCGCCCATTTAGCTCCTTTTAAACAGATTCAGTGTAAACTGGGGGTCTTCCCAAGTGTAGTGGGTATTACACCAACCTAATTTTTTTTTAATTTGACACATTAGAGACTGGAAATAGGCCTACACCAGCAATGCCTCTGTGAATCTTTGTCATTGCACAGTTTTACTTTAACAGAACTTTATTGCTCCTCTCTTGTCAGTGTTGCAGCAATAATTTCATATCATGTACACAAAAAGCAGCTGAATTACAGGTGAAAAGTCACTGCTGCTAACCACAACAATGAGTTTGCAACCTATATCTATCTATATCTTTTTTGACTGACTTACTATAACATGATCTTTTCTCTGTATAATTGACTTTTATTACAGTATTTTAAACTAACAAGTATGGGGAGTTGATGGATGAGAGTCTGAGCTGAGTCAGCAGTGTCTCCATGACCTTGTGGTTAATTGGCTGAAATCTAAGAGTTCCTTTCTCCTCAGTTTAACAACAATAATTACATGTCAGATTTCATATCAGGGTACAAAGTGTGCAAATTAGCAGCAGTTTCTTCTGAAAAATGTGCAGTTTCTTGCTTCACAACTGCCTTGGCATGATTTGGGGAAGATTTTTGGACATTGTGCATCACTTTTTAAAGTAAATCTCAAGTAGTGTTTAGATATGAGAATTACTTTAGATTTTAAGGAGACTAGAGAAGCTGGTTTTAAAACCTTTTTATGCATTATCTGCTGTAATAGAAAAAATATAACATATAGAGATGAAAATAGATCATTAACTGTGGCTGATGTTTCACCATTGAGCTGTGTTCTTGCAGCGACTTCAACACATCCTTTAAAACCGCTCTGAAAACATTACACGTTACACTCAAAGTCATTTCACACAGCCTGTTTCACCACAGGAAGGCAGACTGAATTTATCATTTGCTCTAATCTGCAGTTGCATCTTACTGAGGTTGGCAGTACAGAATTGTTGGCAAGTTCAGATAAAAAAATTTGTACATTTTCTTGCTCTTACTTGCATGGCAAGAAGACTCAGTAATTATATTTCTGTTTTGCTGGTACTCTTCTCTTGCACTGTAAACTCACCTATGATGGTGCAATTTAACACTAGTATTAATTCAACTTTGAGTGTAAAAATTACCTATACTCTCTTATCACCTGCTGTATACTGTTTATACTGCATCCCCATTATTTTGTCTTAAGTGTCACTGAAAAATTTGCCTGGTTAACTGCTGTTGAGGACCAAGAGATTAACTGTTGGATCCTAGAATTATATGTGATCATTATATTGAACCTTTTTCAATTGATTCATACATATAAATATATTTTCTGGCTGATAGAATATATGTAAAAGATACCAACTGATGACAAAATTCATGAGTATTTTAGAGGTGAAGCCCAACTGATTATTTTGTCTCTTCTGCCCTCTTCTGTATCAGCCTGCTCATTACATGAAGCTGCTGGTTATCACAGCATGTGGTGGATTTGAACTGTGAATAACAAAAGCACAGAGGAGACAAATCACAGACTCACTGAAGGATGAAATGTTCAGATATTTGTTTTATGAGTAACAGTTAAGCTAAAATTGCCCTATAATCAAATGAGTGAGGAGTTAGAATGAATTGAAACCAACCATTTTTGTGACTTCAGAATCAGTACAGGTGTATTAATTACAGTACAGGTGTTTTCTCAACTCTGTCTTGGTTTTCAACAGGGATTGATGCACATAATGGTTTGCTTGGTTGGGTTTTTATGTCCCAAAAGACACTTTTCATAAGACAAAAAGATTTAAACAGATTTAACCACATTTATATGGAGTTAGTCATTTATGATGTCAGAAAATCCTTTAGCCTGTTTACCAGAAGAGTTTTACCGCTTCATGATTAACATTCTCTGCACACCAAATTAAAAGCACACTCAATATTACAGAAGACTCAGCATGGATCTGTATGGAGCTGTATTCTATAAATATGCAGGGATTTTGTGAACAAATAGATGGTCTTGTTGATAGTCTTGTTTGTGTGTATTTGTACTGAGTATACATACATTTGTGTTTTACAGGCTTACCGGATTACTTGTGTGTAAATAGCAAATCTCTCTTTAACAAGCGGTCGGGTTGTTTTCTGTACTTTGTGTGCACTGATGTTTGTCTAGGGGATAAACCAGTCTATTAATGCGCACAAAGAAGCACACACAGAGAACCACACTAATCCAGCAGACTCAGTCCCTCATTCATAGAGTTTCAGAAAACGCAACTGTGATTTTGCCTTTTTATGGTTTTTGTTTTATAATGATCCATCAACTAAAATCTTTAGGAAGTAAACTCACACACTAAACCATTAAAGGATTTTACGTCAAACATAGTCCCAGTGGTTATAGGATGTTCAGGTTTGAGATGCAAACAAAAAAAACAACAAAAAAACAAAGGAAGATGATGTGTTTACCATGAAAAACTAAGACAAAACCTGAAAGTTAATCCTCTAAACACACGTTTGTCATATTTAGTAACTTGTGAACATGTATTCTGTGGAAGTCAGTATTTTGCGTCTGTAAAGCCATTACAGATTTGTGTAGAGAAGTGCCCACAAACTTCCTGAACTACTTCACAGAAACACTATACTTTTCTTCATTAACTTAGATGATTAACATTACATTTAATAAATAGCCCATCTTTCTATGTTTGTGTGTTCAACTTGCAATAAATATAACATGTGGCAGGCAGTCATACACATTATATTACATTATGATGTCAAATCCCTGAAATAAATGCACAATATGTGTGCTGTTACTGGACAACTAGCAAAGCAGCACAAATTACATCATTTTCCACAGAATAGTCAAGTTCTAAACGTATTTATTTTCTTTGACTATGAACATTTTATATATAAAAAATCACATTTAGCCTCTGAAAGAGTTAAAGAGCATTGGTAATCAGCGGCAATTCGGGTAACATTTAACAAATCTCCACCTACATACTGTACGTGTGTGTGTGTGTGTGTGTGTGTGTGTGTGTGTGTGTGTGTGAGGAGTACTGATAAGGCTCTCCAACACACACACACACAAATGCCTTACAACCTATTGTCACTGCAGGGGTTTCGCTTTAGGCTCTGACGTTGGGAGACCAGTGTGGGATGATGATAGCGTAAAGTGTGTGAGGGTGTGTGTAATCCTACCAATTAACAAACAATGGATCTGCCCAATTGTTCAATTGTTTACTCAGGCACTTACGCAGAGGGGGACAAGGTAGTGCACCATGTTTAGAAACCTAATTGCTGTACTATTGATGCATGTATAGATGTATAGAGTAGCCTGAACCAGCTGTCGTACAGGTAATGACTGAAGCAACAGAGGGTATGTTTACTATGGAGGTCCCATTGTGTGTTTAGACGGTCTGTGGTGAATGTAATTTTTGTGTGTGTGCGTGGGCACAGGGCTTTAAAACATCAGCAGAGGGTCCAGAGGAGATTCATGAGTCAGAGCAGCCACACAGAGGCCACAGAGTTAGATTTTTTTTTCCTCTATACAGCGAGTGGGCTCATCAGATGTTTTGATGGATATTTCTGGATAATAAAGGCTCTAAATATCAATCACTGTCATTCACAAGAACAGATAAGGTATGTATATATTCCATGAGAGGGTATGGTATAAAATTTGTCTCATTAAAGCTTAAACTGTCACCAGGTCTGTGTCTTATTTTAATAGAGTTAATTTGATAAGTAAAAGTCATGAGAACTTAATTAAACAGAGTGCTGAGAAATTCTTAAACATTACACTAATTATAGGAGTGCTATACTTTTAAAGTCAAAATATCAACTTAGTTGCAATGTGTCAGACGTCTCCATGAAGAAACTAGGTCGACTGATTGACAGTAGTATTAAAAATACTCATTAACCAGATTAATATTTTGAATTTTTTATGGTTATAAAAGGTCATAGCAACTACATCACTGCTGTTTCCAATGAAACTCAGAGGCACAGTGCATCTTGTTACACAGCAGTTGTTGCAGTAGATTCTAGGAGACGGGATTGCATTATATTCAAGACTTTTTTTTGGAAAACACAACCTGTTGAGCTGTCACATCACTTGCTTATCTTGTTACTGATTGGACGGTGGCATGTCTGTATCACCGCATCAGCTAAATGTTTAAAATTACCCTCTTTTTATCAGTTTTCAAGTGTGCGATTGTGTTGAACAAGAAATTAAAGGTTTTCTTGCACTAATTTTGGATCAGTCCATGTAAAATCCAACTTCTTTGTATTTAAGATGGAAACTGCCACAAAGCTCCTAAATCACTTTTAACAAATACATTAAGGTCAGAGAGAGTATCTTATTTTCATATCTAGTAATGGCAGTCGGCTCAGCCAAGTGTTGGTGTTTGATCCTCTGAGGCAGGTCTGCACTATTTAAGCAGCCGCTGGCGTTTCTCCATTGTCAAGTCACTGGGTAATCTAGCAGCGAAGGTTAAGACTTGAATGGGGCTTAAAGGCTTACAGGAAACCTGAGGCCAGCCTCCTCATCCTCCCGTCTCACCTCCTCGGTCTGAAAAGAACATCACCCTCTCCCACTGCCGCTCTGCTTTTCAGTCTGTCGCTCAATCATACAAAACCTTTCAAGGAACACAGTAATGTCAACCAAATATTGTCCGGGTGCTGTGATCCTTGTAGCCTGTTGGATTATCGTCATAGCTGTCACAGTTTTTAAGGTTACAGAGCTGGCTCGGGCTGCTGTTTTTGGCAATTAATCATGAGGGTGTGATTCTGTGTGTGTGTGTGTGTGTGTGTGTGTCTGTGCGTGTCACTAAGCTGTGTGTTTTTAATTGGATGAAAGGTATATGACAAGCATTTTGGCCCAAGCCCACCCCCAAGTGTGTGTGTTTGCATGTGAGAAAAGGTATTATATTTGCAGCAAGTGGAAGTGTATGTGGCATGCTCAATGTGTGTGTGTGTGTGTGTGTGTGTGTGTGTTTGTAGCTGTCAATCTCTAGTCTCCCTAGATGAGTCAGAGTATGTCCTGCATTTAGTAATCGCATGCAATCTCCATTATGAGACATTCCTGCCTCCCTGTGTGTGTGTGTGTGTGTGTGTGTGTGTGTGTGTGTGTGCGCGTGTGTGCGTGTGTGTGTGTGTGTGTGGCCGTAGGCATTAAATGAACCTGTTGGCTGCACTATGCTCAGGTGATCTCCTTTATTAGTTGCGTGTCGCTGACTGCGTCTGTTGAAAGCGTGTTGTCAGTGATTGGCACGTAGACGAGGAGACTTTCTTTAGACCCTTCATCTGTCGCTCACTGACTTGCTGCCTATTGTCCCTCCATATCACTCTCTCTGTCACCTCTCCATGTCTCTACGACTTCTGTTTCTCACTTTTCTGTCGTTTCAGTTCTCTGTCCCTCTCCCTCTTTCCATTTTCTGTGTGTAATCTACAGTTCATTGGTGTAACTCTCATTTTCCCTCTTTACTTTCCTTGCCCAGCTCCCTCTCCTCTTTCCCCACCCCCTCCATCTCTGTCATCTGCTCTCTATTCATTACCAGTTCACTCAGTCAACAGAGCACATCAGCCAGACAGCAGATACATATCACACATATCAAATAGATCTCTACGTGTGTCTCTTTACCTGTTTGGTGACCAACAACCTTCGCTGTGTGTATATCTGATGAACAGGAAGGAACTTTTGAACTTTTCCTGTGTTCCCTCTCTCTCTCTCTCTCTCTCTCTCTCTCTCTCTCTCTCTCTCTCTCTCTCGACTTATCTCAGTTTGCAGTTAGATGATACCAACATCAGCTGTTGTTGTTATTGCTGTGCAGCCTGCAGACAGTTTAGAGTTGTGTCATGGTCACTGCACATTGGGATATGTGATACAGAATTCTGCTTAGATCCTATCTTAGGTCAAGACCTTCCAACTTCATTTATCGGAGAGAAAACATAGAGTTGGATCTGTTAACTGTAACTAACATAAGTGATCGACACTTTTTTTCTCTTTTTGGTAAATTAAAAGAAATAATCCATAGTTTCAAATGGATACATGCCTATTTTAAATCTGTACTGTTGATTTATATAATGTAAAACTTTACCTTATTATTGTATTAATCTACTGTATGTTAAAAGATTATATATTTCAGTCTTTTTCTTGCAATTGTCAGGAAATTATTAGGTTTGTTTTTCTTTCTTTTGCTGTTTGCTGTTTATCCTTCATCTGCTCTATGGTGTCTGGCTGTTAACCCCTGACACATCCCGTATGTATAATATATTGGTTGGGGAGCAGGCCAGGGCGGGCTTGACCCTTTGTGATATATTTAGAGCAGCCTGCAATGAATGTTTTATCCATGCTGTGTAGGCAGAACACAGGACAGACATTAAACATTCATATCTGCCACTGAGATGACCTCCTGGAATATCAGCCCATCATCAATGAATTAACATCAGACCATCATCAGTGAACTATCATCAGACCATCCTCAATGAATTAACATCAGAGCATTTATGTAATGCCATCACACTTCGCACCCAGAACTCTATGTTACAACTTTCACTACTGACTGGATAGGGAGGTCTTTATGTGTGTGCGTGTTTGTTTAAATGGGGTCCAGGTAAAGCAGGTTTGTTATTAAATGACAGCTGTTTTTTTTTTTTTAATTAACAGCTGTCATAAAAGGCAAAGCAAAACTGAACTAAAAGAAAAAGAAAATGAAAACAAATTATGTTAAATAAGTTATACATACATTTATCCTCATATACATACATACACATCCATCATACATATACATCATTTATATAGATACATATATTTAACTGGTACTTTGTAACAGAACAACAGGAAGTAGCAAAGCACTGAAGATGAAGTATCTGACTACTTACAGAGAGTGGACAAGCTGATACATAACGTATTTCTTTATGCATAGTATAATTATAATTTTAATTTTAAAAAAAAAAAGCATCCTCCATATTTCTTATTTTGTGAGTCATTTGCTCCAAGTAGTACTTATTGAATAGTCCTTTTCCAGCTCGGTGAAATCGCCAATATGTTATTATAAAAAACTCTCAGCATTTAGAGGATCTTGGTTGTATCAAGAGGAACAAAATGGCAACAAATGTTTGCTTTTTTGAGCTCTGAACCAGGCAGAGCTCTAATATATGAATTCTATAAGGTGGTTATAGATTTAGGTGGTCAGTTAAGTGAAAAGTTGTTGCAAATTAATGGCTTCAGTTAGCTGGAGTGTAACACTGACTTTAACAATAGATTCAGCTAATTAATCTTAAATCCTTACTTTTCTTGATTAACCCATGTTAAGTTGACAGTGTGAAGTCCTAAATTGTATCTTTCTGCATCAAACATGGACATATTACTGTAGATGTGTGCATATACTGTTTAATGTGTGTGTGAGCATTTTACATCACTCTCAGCTGTGTGTTTTGGCTCTGCTCTTGCCTCTCAGACACAGTTTAGCAACAGCTCAGCCAGCCTGCATTATTCATACAGAAGCGAGCCTGCAGATAGGATTACCCTGAGGCAGTATAGCTGGTATATTAAGGTGCCCTTTGCAACTATAACTGGGGAAACACTCTGACGCACATACACACACACACAGATACAATCCACATGCTCATATGTTCACACACATGCGCTACGTATATGACGAGACCTCAAGTTGAGATGAATGAGATGGATGCAGATGAAGTAACCAGAGAGAGATGCAGAAGGTTGCAGGAGGTCACAAAGGCAAGCTGACGTGGATGTGGGAGGATACAACCACAAATGCAACACACATACTCAGACAAAGAGGAGGACACCCCTGAAGGCCGAGACTCACACCAACGCACGCACATCGGCTCTCCTTGTTGGGGGGACATCCTGCCAAAGTTGGTGCGGCGGCCAAGATGAGGATTCACTGCCGGACTCACAGGACGCAGTAACAATGGGAGACACACAAAGGACTACACAGACTCTGTCACTGGGATAGCAGGGTCTTTTATTCATCGTGTGACCCTGGGAAGTTACTTACAAAACCTATAAAGAGGAACGAGACCAGGAATTTACAAATATTTTTGCTATGCTGGATGCTACATTTTTAAGGACTTCATTTAAATGCTCAGGGAGCCAGAGGCAACAAGTGGGTAAAACTGAGAGACATTGCAATCGATTATTCTTTTCATATACTATTTTGAATTCAAGAAGCATCAGATTTTTTTTAAATTAACACCCCTAGATAGGTTTCCATCCTCTTTTTACTCACACAGAGAAAACAGCTCTTTTGCTGAGGCTTGAAGACATACTGTAATGCGAGCGAGCACTGATGGCTGAGATTCCGACTCCATTACTAGATCGTGTTTTGAAGCACTGTGGTTTGTGTTTGTCTCAGTGTGCATTATAGAACAACTGACTTGGGACAGAGTGTGCTTCAGTGTGTGCTTCTGGGGTGTCAAAAGAGATGGATCAGATGCAGGAAAAAGGAGAGAAGACATGAAAGAAATTGGGAATGACAGGATGCTGCTACTATTTGGACTCTTCTCAAGAGTACATATCAACACTGACATTGATACAGGCCTGCTTTAGCACATTTTGGGTTCTTGTCCTTCCTCTTGTTTAGAATGATTTGAGGCAGGAGACATCATGCCACCTAAAAAAGGTGACGCAAAATCAGCTGCCAAGAAAGGCAAGACAGAGGAGCCCAAGAAGGGAGGAAAGGAAGATAAGAAAGGAGGGAAAGATGACAAGAAAGGAGGAAAGAAAGTGGAGGAACCAGTTAAGGGGAAGGGGAAGGATGATGCAAAGACAGGAAAGGGAAAGAAACCTGTCAGTGAGTCAGAGGAGGGGTCAGAGGAAGAAGAAGAGGAGATGAAGACTGAAGAAGAGGGTGAAAACACTGAGGAAGAGGTAGTAACCAAGAAAGGGAAAGGGAAAACAGCACTGAAAGGTGCATCCAAAGCCATGGTTGTGAAGGGTTTTAAGCCCCTTCCTAAACATTCACGTCCATCTGATGATAAGGGGGAGGAAGAGAAAGGGAAACCGGTGAAGAAAGGGATGGGTGCAATAAACCTGAAAAAGATGAGTGATGTCCACATCAAAGGAGCCTCCAAGGCCATGATGGGCTTTGCATCAGAGGGACAGAAGAAGAATGCAGCAGCACCAAAAGTACAGAAGACAGTAGATGCAAGGAGTCACCTCAAAGGAGCCTCCAAAGCCCTCACAGGCATTAAAGGAAAGTCCTCTCCTTTTAGCATGCCTTCTAAACAAAAGCAGCCTGAGAAAGCAAAACCAAAGAGAAACTTTAAGAGCACTTCCCATCTATTCATTCGCCTCTCCAAGAAAAAGAAACCAACTGCTGGTGGTAAACCACTTCTAGGCGCCAGCAAGCTTTTTTCTGGGTTTGGGGCTAAATCCTCTTCCGCTGACAAAAAGCCGGGTCTGTCTGGCTTCAGCCAATTGAATAAAAAAGACAATGACGCAAAAGAAACCACACCTCCTAAAAAGACAGTAAACCTATCCAGTTTAGGGGCGAAGGGGAAAATGGCAACAGAGGCAAAGGGACTGGGAGGGAAGTTCAAAGGCATGTTTGGGAAAAAGAAAGCAGGATCAGAGTTTAAGACAAAAGGTTGGATGTTAGGAAGGATAGCTGCAGCAACTAACTGGTTGACAGGAAGGTTCCTAACTTCTAAGGGCCAAGGTCGGCTGGGAGTACGGGCAGGAGGACGTGAGCGAAAGCACCTGTCATTTACTAACAGGGACACTAGAGGGAGAGAAACACATTATTACAATGAGGCCTATGAGTATGATGATGATGAGTATGGATATGAGGAAGATTACCACAGCAGTTGGAGACCTAGAGGCTTCCTGAGACGTCCCCAGACCAATGACCCATATGGAGAGGAAATGGATTACTATGACGATGATGAATGGGAAGATGAATATGGTTACTATGATGAAGAGGGCAACTTTTATTATGATGATGAGTTTTACTATGATGATGACGAGGATTACTACAGTTACCCGTATGGCTATTTTGATGATGAGTATGAAGATTACTATGGCGATGAAGGGATGGAGTATTACTATGGTGAAGATGGAATGCTGTATGCAATGGAGCCAGAACCATATGGTTACTATGGTAATGCAATGGATGGTTTCTATGATCCATATGATCCTGAGCTGTATGGAGATTACTTTGACCACGTTATGGATTATAACTATGAGATGTCAGATCCATATGGCATGATGAGTGGTGGTTATGATGTTGTTCCAGGGTTATACAATGACCCAATATTGGGATATACAGACCCTGCTGCTATTTATTACCCATACCAGCAACCTTTCTATATGGATGCTGGGCTGGATCCAGCTGAGACAGGACAGCTACTTGGACAGGAGCAGCTCTCTTACCCTCTTGCTGAGCCATTTTCTGCAGAGCAGTTCAGAGTCCCCAGGCCCCAGGTTAGGCTATTTGGAAAAGACAGACTAGAAGTGGAAACCCTGCCACCTCCTCATCATCATCATTCTCGTCCCTCCTCCCCAATGTTTCCCTCTCCCTCCCCAGCTCTTGCCCTCAATAATATGGCTATGGTGTCAGATATACAATATGAGCAGCCCCTTCCCACATACCTTCCTGCGCAGCCCCACTGCCCCACTGTTATGAACCAACAACAAATCCCTATTATTCCTATACAAGCCCCCATGCCAACAGCTGGGATCATTCAACAGGAACAATTCCCTCTCCCTCAGCCTTCTTTTGCTGTTTCCCCCAGTCATTTGTCCCCACAACAATTTGCCTCCCAAGTATACCAACCCTTCCTCCCCCAAGACCCGCATATGTTCCAAATTGGGCAAATGTCACCAATGGTCCCACCAGTACAGCCACCAATGCCTCCAATGATGCATTCACCACTGCATTCGCCAGTGGCCTCACCAAGGCCAGTGCGACGAATGAGTCCCCTTCCATCCCCACAGCTATCACCCAGGCCAGGATCAACTAGGGCAATAGCACCTCCTTCACCCCGCCTCTCATCACATAATATGGACTTCCAAGCAGGCATCCAGCCAGACCCCTACATTTCTCCCCGCTTACATAAAAGACGGCTCACCCAGCGGGCCTCAATGTCAGGCCAAAGGCCAGCTTCCCCACTTGGCAGGCGGAGACCACCCAGCCCACCTGCTTCTCCATCACACCACAGGAAAGGGATGTCAGTTAGAGCTCAGCCATCTCTAGCAAGAGGGAGGGGGGGATTTGGGTTGCGCAGGGCTCCATCAACTGTCCGACCCCAATCCCCACTTTCTAGCCCCCTAGCTTCACCCAGGGCATCGCTGAGGAAGAGAACAAGCCCACCACCTTCCCCAAGACTCTCTTTCAGGCAGCAACCCCCTCCAGATGCAGTGCCTCTGCCTTCTACCAGACCTCATTTGTTCCAAGGCAGAAAACAAACATCCAAGATGAGGCATTCCCCATCTCCTCCTCTACCATCCCCACAAAGACGGAGCCCTCCTCTACCTGAGAGAGCCCAGTCTCCCCCTCAAGCCTTTCGCCCCACCTCCCCCCATCATCCTCCTTCTCCTTCCCCATCTCGTATCACCAGTCGCCCTCTCCCCACCCGATCCTCTACTCGCAGGATGAGAGGTGGTGCTGGAGGTCGAAGTCATGTGCCCATGGGGGCGGTGAAACCCTCCCCAGCTAACCCATACCTACAGAGACGCAGTAGACATGGACCTCCTGTCACTCAACATGTAGCCCCTTTCAGGTCCTCTATCCATAGTGGCCAAGCCCCTCCCTCAGGACAGATGGGAGATGTAGCTGGAGCCCCCATGCTAGCCAGGACAGGCTCCCGACCTACAGGGTTAAGGGAATCAAAGCGAATTGGTACTCCCCAAGGGGGTTTCCACAGACCTGTAGGTAGGGGGCAGCCACTAGTCCGTATGCCCAGAAATCAGCCTTCTCTTCCATCTAGACAGTCATTCAGAGCACCTCCTCCAGGGCCTCCTGTCTCTCCACAGCTTCCATTGAAACGGAGTGGCCCTCTTTCTCCCCAACCATCAGTGCGTAGGCTGCAGAGTAGACCTCAATCTCCACAACCACTGCAGCGTCCATCCCCCCTGCCCTCCCATTCAGCCTATCCTATGCACCATCTTTCTCACCCACCCTCTCCCTTACCCCACAGGGCTATGAGTCCTCAAAGTCTAGGGCCAACATCTTTTCAACCTCCAGTAGCTCACCCTAGTCTTTCCCCTGGTACCCCCTTTCCACCATCTCAGAGTATCACCCAGCATGACTACACAATGATGGAGCCAGGCCCATCCCCAATGCTTGCAAATGCTTTACCACAGCCTCGGGTTGTCGGTGCCCCCTTTCCTTCCTCTCCTCTTCCTTACTCCACCGCTGGTTACTCCTCTCCTTTACAGAGACCCTCCACTCCTCAAACACAGCATGAAGTCTACCCCCAAAACCTCCCTCCGCCTGCACCCTCATCACCTTATCTAGGACACACGCTCCAGAACCCTTATTTGCAGAATGTTAGCAACACCACACCTTTACAGAGAAGCACTTCCCCCATACATGGTGGAGATGGGGAGATATTAGCTGATGTACAGGCAAGCCAGGAGATGAGCCCATATGCCACTTTTGGTCTATCCAATGCTTTAATGCAGAACTCCCGTCTGCGCAGTGCCTCCTACTCATCTCCTCTACAACGCAATGCCAATGTCTATACAAATGTCCTCACACCCCCTCATGCAGCAGCACCTCCTGTCCCCTCTGTCCCCTCCTCCCCCAACTTGTCCTCTGCTATGCTTACCTCCCAGCTACGTAATGCTTCCTTTGCCTCACCCCTTCAGCGACACCTCTCCCCCATGTCCCACGCTTCTCCTGTTCCTCCTTCCACCACATCTCAACAAGGGACCATCAGAGGTACCTCCCCACTTCTCTCTGGTGGACTGCAGACCTCCAAAATCCAGGGATCCATGTTCAGGCTTCCAGGTGGCACTTTGACAATGTCCCAGATCCCTGTTGAGCCCCCAGTAACCATTGATGGTGGGGGCGGTGGTGGGAGGCCTTCACCCACTGTGCTTTCCAATGCCCTGCAGAATCAAAGCCTACGTCAGGCCACTTATCGACTACCTGATGGCTCACTGGTCACTAGAACTGAACCTGCAGAACCTTCCTCAGGTCCATCTCCCCTCTCCTCCTCTATGCTGTCCTCTGCCTTGCTCAATCCCAGTTTGCGACAGGCCACATATCGTTTGCCTGATGGTACTCTAGTAACCAGGACAGAGCCCACACCTGTTCCCTCCCTTTCCTCACCTATGCTTTCCTCTGCACTGTTGAATCCCAATGTACGTAAGGCCACATACAGGCTGCCAGATGGAACTTTGATTACAAGAAATGAGCCAGTAAATGAGCCTGTCACAACCTCCTCCTCTGTGCTCTCCTCTGCTCTTCTCAATGCTAATGTACGTAAGGCCACATATAGGCTGCCAGATGGAACTTTAATTACAAGAAATGAGCCAATGCCCGAGCCTGTCACAACCTCTTCTTCTGTGCTCTCCTCTGCTCTTCTTAATGATAATGTTCGTAAGGCCTCTTATCGATTACCAGATGGTTCAATTCTAACACATCCAGGAGGGGAGACGCAGAATCCTGAGAGTGCAGTATCATCCCCAGGGCTATCTAGCGCCCTGATGAATGCTAACCTGCGTAAGGCAAAGTTTCAGCTCCCAGGTGGATCATCATTGTTTTCACAGAACCAAACCCAAGTTCCCACCTCTGCCTCCTCCGGGCCTGCCCTCTCTGGTGCCTTGCTAAACACCAACATCCGTGGTGCCTCTTACAGACTCCCAAACACATCACTATTGATGCAACCTGGTTCTGCTGATGCCACCGAGTCACGCTCCCTCGACCTTTCCAGTGCTCTCCGCAACCAGAACCTCAAATCTGCCTCTTACCGTTTGCCAGAAGGAACTTTGATGACCCACCCCCAGCCCTCTTCTGCATCCCGATCACTTGACCTGTCTAATGCTTTGTCAAAAAATCCGAACCTTCGAGGGGCAAAATACCGTCTCCCAGATGGTAATATCATGACACGGCTAGGTGCCCCTAGCACCCCGGAACCCCGCTCATTAAATCTCTCTGGTGCCCTGCAGAACCCTCACCTCAGGGGGGCCTCTTACCGCCTACCCTCCTCATATGCTGTAGTGTCACCCCAGGTCCAGGGATCTGGCCCTGAACAGCACTGGGCACATGGCCCTGGAGTTGAAGCTTTGGGTTTGCAGCAAGATGCGGATGTGTGGGGTGCAGAGAGGGTTCTACCTCATGGGACAGTGCAGAACCTCAATAAGTGGTCCATGTATAGAGACGGGGAGCTGCTGGACCCCCACAGCCTTATGGGAGAGGGACATGTGGGGCATGAACAAGGGGAGTGGAATCTCAGCAGGGAGGGGGAGCCACAAGGGCACTGGTTTGACAAGGTAAAAAAAAACTTGAATTATATGACATCTCACATTTCAAGAAGGCACAATAGCAAAAGTTCTTGGGCACTATACTGTAAAAATGTTTTTTTATGATGTAATCTTACTGCTGCAAGTGTAAGATTATGGTGAAAACCAGACACAGTTGCAGATTTTCAGTAGGGGATGAATAATCAAAGAGATCAGGTTATTCTAGTGTCTTAATCATATGTTAATAATGTTTAAAATAACTGAATGTAGCATTACAATGTGATGGGCACAATGAATAAACAAGACAAAACACATTTCTTTGGTCAAAGAAGGGTCAAAATCAACATTAGAATAAAAAAGAGAAAGAATAAATATTTCCAAGTGAGTGAATGTGTGCATGTATTTATGCATGAAGAGCAGGGCTATGTATATGAATGTCTTCGTCCTTCAGTGTGTGTGTATGTATTTTAGATGTACTCAATCAGAAGCCTGCCCACCATGGCTCACCGGGAGCAACGTGAGGAAGATGGAGTGGAAGATATGACACAGCTAGAGTAAGTAGAAAGAGAAAATACTACTGCATATACAATGTGCTCAGTGGGATGCCTTGCAAACCAACAACTTGTTTTTGAAGCCTCAAAGACATGATGGATTACAAGATTCTGGATGAGTTTTATAGAAGCTGGAAAGAGTATTGTTGTGGTGGTGAGACATGACTATGATCGAGGGGATGGGTAAAGTGCTTTTTGAAGAAAAAGGCCAGTATTGAATCCAGCACAGTGCAAACATGCAAAAATGTTTCGGGTGGTTGAGTGATTTAAGAAATTCTGTAATATCCTTAAATATCTTTGTCTTATTGCTCTGTCTAGAGAGATGCATGAAGGGGCTGTTCTGCTGAACCTGAGGAGAAGATTTGAGAGGGAACTTATTTATGTAAGTGTCTTTTTAAAGCTTGCATCCAGCAGTAACAACCTACACACAACCATTATACCTTTGAAAATTTCTTGAACCTATAAATGTAAAGTCAGATTTGTTTGTGTGTTGATTTTACAAACTTATGTCTTCATCTCTCAGTTTCTCTTTTTTTAAACTTCCATTTCTTTCTCTTCTTCTCTATCTCTTAATTCCTTGTTTTCTTTCAGACATATATAGGTAGTATTCTGGTTTCTGTGAACCCATATAAGATGTATAACATCTATGGGACAGACATGGTGCTGCTGTACAAGGGTCATGCTCTGGGAGAGCACCCTCCGTAAGTCATGCTCACTCTCATACTGTTATCATAAATTCATTTCAATTATCGTGAAATCAAGGGATAGCAAAGCTGGTTACAAACTGAAAGTTAGAAATGTCAGTACATCATATTTTAAATACAACAGAATAGATAATTTTGTTAATTGAGTTTCATCATCACCACGAATTAGTAATTATCATGTTCAATCCAAAAGCTCTTTGTTTGCTTTAACAACAAAAAAAAGATAAATTAAAGAAAAATCAAGAAAATAAAATAAGACAGATGATATTAAAGAAATGGAGAGGGGAAGGGAAAAATAAAAAAAATCAAGGTAGGAAAGAATTATGCAGGTAAATTACAATTATTAAGGATGAGAGAATAAAAGAAAATAAATACAGAGGACAGAATGGAAAGGACAGGATGTAAAGAAATGAGGAAGAGTTTCAGTTAAGTCTGATGCAACTACTCCTTCTCCTTCAGGCATTTGTTTGCCATAGCAAACGCTGCTTATTCCAAAATGATGGATGCCAAACACAACCAGGTCATAATAATCAGGTAAGAGGCTGACATCAAAGTGCACATATTAAACATAGATTTCAATTGGGTTTTACTCTTTAAATTCTATTCATCACTTCATATGTGGCTGCAAATATTCCTTGCTGTTAATCATACATTACACCTGATATAGATTGATACATAGATGTTTTTTTACATGAAAATCTTGCACAGTGCATCAAGATATGTGCCTTTTGTATATCCTTAGAAACGTTTCAAGGTTATGTAACAGCTTAAGCTCAGTGTACACAATGTCCATGAAGCTTCTTGAACAGTCAGGTTTCCATCTCCACTTGGATTAGTGTTTGTAAATTCATGAGTGTCTGTCTGTGGTTTACTGGCCAGCAAACTTAAGACAAAACCTTCCCTCACTCCTCTTGTGCTTCATCTATCTGTCACCTAGGCGCCTTGTTTCATTGTTAAAACACATATATACTCAGAGATAGCAAACATATACAGTACCTACATTCAAATGTGAAATAATACATGCATACACAGTACATCTACACGCTTGCACATGCTTGTGCTTTTAGAAATCATATGAAATACACGGACACGTCCACACATGCACACACTCACACACACCTGGAACACTCAAGCCGTATTCGGAAGGAGACACCTGTAAGGAAAGCCCAGTCAGGTCTGGGCCAGGAACAGATTATGTTGCGGAGTGCATATGTGTGGACCCTGTTTGTGTGTGTGTCAGTGAGTGCGTGTTAAGGGGTAACTGAGGTCTGGTGTACAGTGACCAATAATGGCCTGGATTTTAGCTAACCAGCCCGTGAGTTGAAACCTTATGCTGGAATGTGGTCAAGGTGCCAGTGTCCCTTAATACACACACTCACACACACCTCTGCCCCCCCTTTTGACTAAGCCCACATAATGATGGTATTTAGCATTAAGCTGTTGGCAGTGGTGCATGTGTGTGTGACCGTTTCAGGTGGTTTAACGGAAAAGTGGAATTGAGTCCTTACCTAATGCAAGATTAGCCTGGTCTCACATCACTTAGTAAATTAAAGCAAAGACTCCGCAAGCACATGTGTAGGAAGGTGAGAAGGATCAAATAATGGACTCTTAAGTGATTATTAAAAGCCGAGTGCAGTGGTGCCCAAACTGCGGATAATGTTCGCACTTTGGCCTTCGCAAGCTTCTACTTTGCTATCAAAGTAACTGGATTTTCCGCTACTTTATCTTTTAGCAAATAAGATTTTTTCAGCTCAGTATGCACATTGAAAAAAGTTTATCCTGCATTTTGGACTCAGGACCATGAAAGAATACTAATTTTGTCATGACGGAATCCAAAAAAGTATGTCGAAATAGCTGCCTGCCATCGTTGTTTCAAATGTTGTTTTTTTTCTTTATTATTACAGTATTTGATCTGAATAAGGCACCAGCATAAACAGCTTGTCAGGTTCTAATTTCAAGATATAACCAACCATCATTTGGAGGTTTTCTGTTCACTTTATTTTTAATAGTTAAAAAATAATAGTAGTTAACTTAATGCTTGTAACTGAACTCATCACTAGTGTCTGAAATGTTGTATGAAATTTCCTCTTTTGGCTGTTTGAACATAAAATTTTACTATAATAATAAAGGTTTCAAAACGTCACTGCCCTAATTTAGTGATTTTGAGTTGTTTTTTTTTTATAAAAATCATCCGACTTTTTAAGTTAAAAAAAAAACAAAAAAACAAATGAATGAATGAATGAGATACACGATTTTCATGCAAATATAAAAGCTGTGACCTCTTCAGGTCAGCAAAGGACTGTGACAAATCATTATATATACTGTATAAATCACTGAGCCATGTTGATGGGTGTTATTTCTGTCCAGTGAGCGTGTGTTACTGTGTTTCAGTGGGGAGAGCGGGTCTGGGAAAACAGAGGCCACCAAACTAGTCCTTCGCTACCTAGCAGCAATACATCACAAATGCAATCTTGCGCAACAGGTACACGCACACATCTTGACACACACAAACTGCTGCCAGCAGATTTGGATACTTGCAAGCACTCACTCAAACACACACACCTGTCTTGAAGGATGACTAATGTCTCGGTGTTTCCTTTTTTCTATGTCTGTGTATCTCTGCTGTCTCTCCTTGGGTGCAGATTGAGGTAGTCGGGTTCCCTGCATGACTTGTGCTTTACATTTTACAACTCATCTTCACATATGGCCATAAGAATAGCAGGTTGCTGTGTTTTGCTGTGGTGTGTGACAATATTCATTAGAGATGTTGTGTTTGCTTGTGAATCTCTTTTTTCTTAGACTTGCTTTAAACTATCTGACTGACCAGGAATAATGGTCTAATTTAGCTAATGTTTAATCTCAACTGATCATTAAATATTCTTTAATTTGACCATATTTGACACAGAAACAACTTGCATTTTAACATTTATGCTATGGACTGGTCTGCTTTAAAATGGTGGTACTGTCATAGCAATATAACAGCATACTGTATTTGTCACCCAGCAGATAGAGGTTGTTGATTTACTTTGTGTTTGAATGTCTGGTAGATACTTGAGGCAGCTCCTCTGCTGGAATCTTTTGGAAATGCCAAAACTGTACGGAACGATAATTCCAGTCGCTTCGGGAAATACATTGAAGTCTTTCTGGAGGAGTGAGTATGAAATAAATACACAAAGGTCTCAGTCTCTGTTCCCATCTCTCTCCATCTGTTCTGTAATCTAACTCTAATCTTGCTTTTGTGTTCTCTTTTCTCTTTCACTCACTGTCCAGTGGTGTGATTAGTGGTGCCATAACCTCTCAGTACCTACTGGAAAAGTCCCGCATCGTCTTCCAGGTGACACATGCAGACACATACGCAAGATGACACTTTGTATCTTATACTTTTCTGTACATGGACGTGTCGAGGTAAATGTGTGTTTCCCTTTCAGGCCAAAGATGAGAGGAACTATCATATCTTCTACGAGATGCTGGCAGGTCTTCCCTCGCAGCAGAAGCAGGCTTTCTATCTACAAGAGGCTGAGACCTACTATTACCTCAACCAGGTAGGAAGACACAGTGCAGCATAATTGGGAAATCTTCCTCAGGGTGTTAATATTTGTGAGAAAGACTTTTCAGAAACATTGTTTTTGTTCATTCTCTCTCTCTCCATACAGGGAGGGGATTGTGGGATAACAGGAAAGAATGATGCAGAGGACTTCCTGCGTCTGCTTGCTGCCATGGAGATCCTCCACTTCACCCCTGAAGACCAGTCGGCCATCTTTAGACTTCTGTCTTCCATACTGCACCTGGGCAATGTCTATTTTCAGAGATATGAGGTAATGCTTCCAAAGGTATCTTTCTTTATATCTTTTAAAAAAAATGTTTTCTCTTTTTAAAGAAATTTTCTCCATAAGCCTTCCACATGACATGCAGAGCATAATGCTTGTAGATTCACACTACACTGTATCTGTACAGCACACCCTCTCTGCATCTTTCTTTGTTATTGATATTGGAGATCATTCAGGCAATTGAGATGCCACTGTACATATGTCATATACATGTATGTATATATTTATAGAACATTTTTGGTGTATTTTGGTCATCATGTCATAAAACAGCTATGTTAGGGGACTTATATGAAAATAATGAACTAATGATGAGAGATTAACTAAACTTTATTGTGAAAATAAGTTCATAATGACCATGAACAGAAAAAAAAGCATAAGCCTTACTTAATTAGAGCAGGATTATTCTTGGCACAACAATCAGTATTTTTTGTCTTTCTATTTCCCTGCTGCACTACAGGCTGATGGCCAGGAGGTGGCGTCAGTGGTGAGTGCTCAGGAGATCAGAGTGGTGGCAGAGCTGCTGCAGATCTCTCCAGAGGGACTACAGAAAGCCATCACCTACAAAGTCACGGTCAGTATCAAACTGTGTTTCATATGCATGTGTAATAATATTTCAGTAATAATATTTCAGTATCTATAGGGACAACTCTTCCTGTAAGATTAGCCTAAAACGCCTATCCAAGTAAACTGAAAGCTGTTCTTGAAGCATTTGGACTACACACATGGTTTTGGTCTCTTTTGAAAGGTAACACTCAAGTTTTTTCCCCAACAGTCAGAATCACTGTAAGTGCTACTGGCATTGGGTAATAAGAGAAGTTTGAACACACTGAAGTTTTTTATTTTCGCCTGAATATTTTTTTGCAAACAGATGCCTGCAGATGACTATAGCTGGGACTTATTAGCTGGAAAACACAGAACACAATGTTACCAAAGTATGAAGACTCAGATTTGATAACCATAGGAAAAGGAATATTTTACACGTTTTTCTAAGGGTATATTTAGGAGTTTTCCAAACTAGGCCATTTGGAGACTCCAAAGGACCCTTGGGGACCGTGGTCACATACCTAAGATAAAAAGGCTACTAGTCTTGAACTCTCGAACGCACAGTCATTATTTTGGGCTTTATAGCTGGATAGAGGACGAAAATGGGCATACATCACTTCCCTATTGTCAGAACGACCAGCAGCTGTGTTGGATTTTGCACATCCAACAATTTAAAAAAACCCAGCAACACCCAGTTTACGATTTCCTTTGCTTCCCCAAAGAGCAAAGGACAGTAAAAAGGAGATCTGTGGCTTCAGGCCATCTGCAGAGATTATGAGAATGGTAAACTGTGGGATACATCTGTGGCAAACACGTCATCACAGTTAAAGTCAAAAGTTATAATGTTAAAAGTCAAAGTAGTGAACGTTGATGCTGCATTGAAAGTGAAACAAAATCTGATATTACAGAGAACATTAAAGAACAACTTACAACTAAGGAATAATAACTCAAGGTTTGTTTGCAGGAGAAATGCGGCTTTAGAATATGAACATAAGGCAACTGGCAATCCTTCTTAGACATGAAAAAAAAAATTCCAAGTATTTGGTCAATAAAGTGACTTGAGTTATGAACTTAGATGAATAGGTAATTAGGGGAAATACACTTGCTGACCTGCCTGACCTCTGACCTGCTTGCTCTGTGGCCATACTGCTGCTCTCGCCTCCCTGTCAGCCAGTAGGATGTGCTCTGCAAAGCTTACATTCAGCTCCTTGCACACTGCAGAGCCCTTGATCAGACACCAGAGCTCATCTCTGAAGTGTCTCATGGTGAACTGCATGACGACACGCCAATGTCTGCCTTCCTCCTTTATGCCCAGCTGATGTACTGAGTCAACAATGCTGTCGAATTTGTCAGTCAGTGACACCTTCTCTCTTGTGTTTTCATTTTCTTGCTCCTTGCGCCCACGCAGTTTGAAATTCCAGTGGTGTTTGTAACACTCAAGCTGCAGGACTCTCTCAGACTGGCATTCTCTGTCTCGATTTTTGTAACCTCTTTTTCCAAAGTAACAGTTTAACTCACAGTCTTTTATTTCTTCAGTGTTTAACTCCACACTTTTGGCCACTTCTGCAATCATGACAGTGTTGTGCTTCGTTTGCACATTAAGCTCTTGTATCATAGCAGGGAGACTTTTGGATTGTTAAAGTGCATGCAGAAACAAAAAATAATTTCTCTTACTCTATGAAAAGAGGATACATATTTAAACCTCAAAAAAAACAACTTGTTGGAATTCTAGTTTATTCTACCAGTGTCCAAGGGCCAGATACTATTCACTTACCAAGGCAGAGGTGCATGAAGCATTATAGTGAATAATCTACTGAGGACACATAGTGATTCTTATTGGTAGAGAGGATTAGCCAAGAGCCTGATATCCTGAAAACCTTTGTTATATGGTACACTTAGCTAGAAAAGGTCCTCCACCAGAGGGAGTCAGGAGCACAGGACAACCACACAAGTAGATCAGTGACAGTAGCTTTGCCTCGTTCTTTTCTTTCATTATTTCACTGTGTGTGGGATGAACAGGTGTGTATCCTTTGTGTAGAGGTAAACAGTGAATATGTGAGAGAGACATTGGCATACTGCCATGTTACCTCCCTGTCAGCATTCAGTCAACTCAACTTGAGTGACTGACAGAATAACAAATAAATAATATATCCCTTAACTTAAGTAGCAGCAAAGTCTAACCCATCAAGAACTAACTATTTCAGTAGGAAATGAAAGTGGGAAAGAACAGGAAACCATGCACAGCTAAAACCTAAAAACTTAAGGTTGTTGCTTACCCACTGTCATATAAAATAAAGCTGAATACTTGATTTTTTCTTTAAAATGTATAAATCAGTGGTTGATAAGTGCTCTTGGAGCCAAGTCAAGTCAATTTAACAAATATCACAAATCACAAATATGCCTCAAGGGGCTTTACAATCTGTACAGCATTTGACATCCTCTGTACTCAGACACTCGAGCAAATTATTTATTACGAACCTTAATGCCGGTGCATCCAAAAGTCCAAAAGGCAGAAACAATAATAAACACCTATTTTATGAAACGATTCTCAGCCTGAGTTTTGTATTGTTGATTTTCACATCCTTTAAAGTCATAATTAATAATATCAAGCATTGACTGCAGTTTCATCCACCTTGACACCTCTTTCAATCTACCTTACACATCACTCTGTCTTTGGGTCTCAGATTTCATTTACCAGTTTCCGTATGTGTCAAGTGTCTATCTTCTTCTGACCTCTTGCTATACCCTCATTCATTCATTCATTATGTTTTGAAACACAAATCTCAAATCAAATCTGACCTCATTTAGAGCAAAGCTGCTGGCCTGATTCTGTTTCCATGTGTGTCTAAGTGTAACTCAATCACCTCATAAAACAAAACAGTTTCACATTGATTGACTCTATAAGTCAGCATTGATTAGTATGGCCTATCACTTACACCAGATCTGTAACACACAAACAAGCATGAAAGTAAATACTTACACACAGTCACACACATCCCATAGACATAAGTACATACACACACTATTTACACATGAACACTATTGTAGTTTGCAGAGTAATGCTTCTGGCATCTCTTGAGTTCTTGTGTTCACAGCCTGTCACATTTATTTTCTATAAATAGCCACACACAGCAGAAGTGACACTTGTAATATCTTGAGGGATACTTAAAGGAAAAGCAGAATTCACAGATTAATACTGTACAGATACTCACAATTTGTCTCACATCTTAGGAACTCATTTGAAAACAGCAGCTTTTGTAGATAACTGGCCTCACTGGATTTTGTTTCCGCTATTAAATCAGCTGAAGACATGACACTCACATTAAAAAAATCTTTAAGGAGGACACATGAATAAAATGAATTGCTGCATTGTACTCCTTTGATTCAGGCAGAGTTTTCTGATGGTATTCATATTCATTGTTAACAGGATGGTTATCTAAAGCAGGACTTCAACCAGATTTAGTCTCCTTGAGAAAAAAAAGACACCTAAACCATACCAGCTCTAGGCATGCAAGCAAAATAGGGACTATCCCTCGGGAATGGGTCATAAAATCAATCAATCAATCATAAAAACAATGCAGTGAATGAATTGACTACGTTTTCAACCAAATAAGTGTTGTAGTTTTCCGCCCACTGTATTTTCCTGGTTGCTTAATTTACATCAGCAACTGACAAAGTAGAAATCCTGGAAAGTGGGAAAAAAAATCTTTCAGTTACCCAATCTCTCCTCTTGATAATCCTTTTTCAAACTATATTCTCTCATATCCCAGTCTGATTGAGCAACATCTTGTTTTACAGTCTGTTTTAAAAGAAGAGCAGAAGGAACAGATCCACTTGAGATAAGATGGGGAGAGAGAAACAGGAGGAATGAACTTAAAGTACATCTAATCATGGCACAACTTGTGTCATCCACGTACATATGCTCTACGCAAAGAGTCTTTTGTTTAATTGAATTTCTAATCACAAAGGTGGTTCCTATATGTAACAGGAGAGGAGTCAGCCTTGCCCAGTCATTTCCTTTGGCTGGATTAGGTGTGTGTGTGTTTTTTTTGTGCGTGTGCGTGTGTGTGTCTGTGTAAGTGTGTGCATGAGTGAAGTGCATTTATGCAAGATAAGGTCTCAAGTCTCAAAGCATTCTTTATCTGATTGGAAGTAAGTCCCAGACAGTAAGAGAGTAAAGCAGAAAGTTATGAAGGAAGCAGAGGAGAAGACAGCGAGGTAGAGTGGAAATGTAAGGAGTGAAGCAGATGAGAGAAAGTGGGGTGAAGTGAAGACAAAATAAACTAAGCTGCATGTTGAGGTTTGCCACTTTAGTGTAGTGTGTACATTTAATAATCAAGCCCCTAACCCTATGTCTAGTTTAGCCAAACAGGACTATTTTAATCCCTTTACAGGTTTAATTGGGCTGTAACAAAATATGTGGCAATCAGCTCTGCTTGCAGCACACAGCACCTAACATACTGTACCTGAGCTGTGGTGTCAGGCTGCAAGGATAAAATAATCCTCAAGGATGCATTTTTGATGCATTAGACATTTTATTTGTCCATAATGTGAGGATAATAATCAGGCTGCAAAACTCAACTATTTACCATTTATACTAGCAGTATGCTTTGACAAATAAACTTACAAAAGGCTTTAAAGGTTAAAGAGTTTCTTTACAAAATCCCTATATAAAAAGCAAAAAATACAGCATTTAAAGAACCTGCACACCCACACAGGTGTTTTCAATTACTCTGGCTGATTAGACTGTTGGACTGAGATGATGCTATATCCAGGGAATCACATTTGTGTCACCAAACTCAAGCCTTTTTTTCAGAAGTCACAATAAGTAACGCACATGTGTAAATAATAAAATGAATGATGGCTGAATTTCATGTAACTGCTTTAGTTTCAGAGTCCTGGTATTGTACATGCTGGCTCCCTGTCTCAATGTCGTGACTTACTGGGGCACTTAAATATAATGGAGCCATCGTTAATGTGATCACTAACACCTGTGAAGGGGCTGTCAATCAAGCTCAGTCTGCACACATACAGTCATAATCAGGCAACATAAGTGAAAACACCTTGGGTGTAGTATGGGGGTTTAAATATTAAAATTTAAACATTAAGCAATAAAACATGTTACTGAAATTGTTCACCCAGTTCGCTCCTCTTCATCCAATGTGTTGCATAAATGACTGCTGTGTTGCTAAACCCTCCTATCTTCTTCACAGGAGACAATGAGGGACAAGATCTACACCCCACTGACTGTGGAAAGTGCTGTAGATGCCAGGTAACTAGACAGTTACATACCCAACATGTATGAAAAATAATTATTTTTCCTCCAGTTGTATGGCTCATATAATACCATGGAAACTTGAAAGGAAAATACCGCTGAATGAGACATTTTGTTCCCATTAAAAGTATTTGTTTTTTGGTAAATTGACATGACATTCTGTGTGCCTGTTTCCATAAAAATACTTTCCCTGATTCCTAATCTGTGATGACAGTCCGATTCATATTTAACCAGAAAATATGCATGAGTTCTTCCATCCAATATTTCTGTCCCACACTCTGTCTGTCTTTTACACACTAATCTTTCTCTCCTCCAGAGATGCTGTTGCCAAGATCCTGTACTCGCTGCTCTTCCACTGGTTAACAGAGAGGATCAACGCTCAGGTGTACCCTCGCCAACACACTCTCTCCATCTCCATCCTGGACATTTACGGATTTGAGGTAAATTGGCTTTCTCATGTGTTTGTCCTCCTCCGACGCAGACAGAGCATCTTATCGCCTTTCAGTCACTTTCTTGTGTTACACGATAGAGAGACAGACTCCAGAATAATCACTCTTTAGTCGTGTAGATGAGACATTGAGAATCACCAGCCACGTGTGTGTGTCTGTGTGTGTGTGTGTGTGTGTGTGTGGGAACAACAGGATCTGGCCTTCAACAGCTTTGAGCAGCTTTGCATTAATTATGCAAACGAGTACCTGCAGTTCTTCTTCAACAGGATCGTATTCAGGGAAGAACAGGTGAGTGGACGTGCACACACCTGCAGGGACACTCAATAACACACATACACACTCCTCACATTGTATTGTATGTGATGATCTCCGTGCAGGAGGAGTACAGCAGGGAACAGATTCCCTGGCAGGACATCCCATTCAGTGACAACCAGCCCTGCATCGACCTCATCGCCTCTAAGCCTCATGGGATACTGAGGATTTTGGACGACCAGAGCTGTTTCCCACAGGTGGAGGACGGGAGAGAGGAAACTTAAACATGAACTTGCATATATGTCATACAGACAGATTCAGTTATTGCACATGTCATTTAGAGTCTGCTGATTTGTTGCTAGGCGACGGACCACACTTTCCTCCAAAAGTGTCACTATCACCATGGCAACAACCCACTGTATCTGAAGCCAAAGATGCCCCTCCCAGAGTTCACCATCAAGCACTTTGCTGGCCGGGTCACCTATCAGGTACACAGCTTCTCATTGGATCATCTCAGTTGACAAAACCTGCTATTGGCCAGCCAGTTGGCAATAAAATGGATTTGATTGGTTGGCATCCATATTTGTCTTTCATAGCATTGTATCTGTACAAAGAGTTTTGGATGTTTAAAAAAAAAAAAAAACATTGATGAAAAGGGTTGAAGAGTGTGTGAAACTTTTGATCAAATTCACAACTATCTACACAAGCTAATCAACCTCATAAAACCTGCTGGAATAGAGGGAATCCTCCACTGATCTCTGACAGGTTTTCCAATAATTTGTGATGTCATTGATTCAGGTTCACAAGTTCCTCGATAAAAACTACGACCAGGTCCGACAGGATGTCCTGGACCTGTTCATTCAGAGCAAGAACAAGGTGAGAGGAGAGGAGCATCTTCATTTCAACATATGAATGAATGGTCATGTTACTCCTAAAGTCCTAATTCTAATAACATAAACCACCGTGGTACATGTGTGAAGGTTGTGTGTGAGCATATGTGTCTTATTTGTGTGCGTCCAGATGGTGTCAAACCTCTTCATGGTTCACGCAGAGCTCATGGGTCAGCAGAAAGGAGGTCACATGAGGAAGAGCAGCACAGTCACCAGAAAATACCAAGCTCCCACCGTCAGCAACAAGTTCCAACAGTCTCTGCTCGAACTAGTGGAGAAGATGGAGAGGTAAAATAGAGAGAAATGGAGATATTTACTTTTAGAAAATAATTAATAGCACACAATCGCTGTCCGCAAACTAGCACAATTTCTTTGAACAATTTCATTACATTAATTCAAATTAGTTGCATTAAAATAAAGAAAATAAGCTGACATTATTTCTCACTTGGTTTACTTTTATTCTTCCATTTCAGGTGCAACCCTATTTTTGTTCGCTGCATTAAGCCAAATAATATGAAGGTATCTTTTTTAAACATTCTGCATTTCTGACACTAATCATTTACATGCATGATGTTTTTTGAGCATACTTCTATGTGCATGTGTACATCTGTGTTTTAGCAACCAGGTGTGTTTGAGGACGACCTGGTCAGCAGCCAGCTACGACACTCTGGTGTCCTGGAGACCATCAGGATCCGCAGAGAGGGATATCCTGTCAGAATGCCATTCTACGTCTTCCTGTTCAGGTAACACACATACAATTTTTAATCAGCGGGTGGTGGTAAGCTATTTTGGTGCCTCTTTTAAGCAATAAAAAGTATCCCATGCATGTGAATGTGTCATCCTCAGGTATAAGTCCCTAGTGGGGATTCGAGAGCTTCCAGATGCAAATGGAGAAAACTGTGTGATAATGCTCAGTAAACTGTGTCCTCTCACACCAGGAGCCTACCATGTTGGCGTCACAAAGGTGAGGTTCAATTTATGCTGTATGTGCATTTTTAATTTTTTTTTTTTTTAATGATGCATATACTGTATATGAATGTGACACGTGTGTGTGTTTGTGTGACTGTCAGTTGTTTCTGAAGGAGGACATCTACCAGTTGTTGGAGTGCAAACGGGAGCGCTGCCGTGATCTGGCCGCTCTCACCCTGCAGCGTTACACCCGCATGTTCTTTGTCAGGAAACGCTTTGTGGCCTTTCGCAAAAAGATCATCGGGCTGCAGGCGCAGTGCCGAGGCTTCCTCACAAGGTGCATCATCAGCTTCTTTGGTTATCTTACAGTTTCATAACACATGAACTGATTTATATTGTTATAAGCATTAAAAAATAAACGACAGTTCTTCAGTTCAGTCACTTTTACTATGTTAAATATACACCATAGCAGTGAGAAAGACACTAGTAGGGATCTTAAAATCTTAGTAAATATTACGTTACTCTTTTTAAGGACAGTGTGTAACTCAACTACAGTGTTAAAAACAGGTGTTGTAAAGCAAATATGGATTGTGCCTTAAGGAGAATGATCCCTGGAAACAGTCTTATACCCAAAATGTAAATTCCTGTTTATTGGAATAAAACGTATTTAGAAACTATGAATTTTAATCCTAACCAATAACACTGCTAGCATTTTAACAGTGACTTCTATTACAAAAAATTTGTTGCTTGGCTATAAAGTCTGTTTGGTTTCTTAGGAAATTGGATCAACACAAATCTTGAAGTTAGGTATAAGACATGTGTTGACAGTGAGAAAATTAAATTTCCATTCTGACGTCTAGGAAGCGCTATGTGAAAATGAGGGAGAGTCTGGTTCGGTTCCGCTCCCTCGTCCACATGTACGTCAGCCGCAAGCGATACATCAAGGTACATGAAGTCTGCTTCAAAACATAATATTTTCTTTCCTATTGAGGGGACGCAACTTGATGACAGTCCTGTGAATCACTCATATGTGTGCTGTCTGATAACATCTGTAAATAGTTTAGCATAAATTGCACATTTAGACTTATTCCAGTTTTGTGCTTTTGCATCTACTTGTCCTGGATTGAACTGCAAATATTCAGTGCGTGATTTTTGTGATCTGTTTGCAGATGAAGTTTGAAGCCCGGAGGAAAGCTGAAGAGGAGAGGAGGAAGAGAGAGATGGTAAGATGGAAGTTTTGAATTTCTTGTGTCTCTTACACTGTTCTTTTTTTTTTCTTTTTTTTTTTTTTACAAAAATCAGTTTTAAGATTGTTCCAAATCCACTGTCAGTTTGCAGATTAATTAAAACCGGTAACTCTTTCAGGAGCTGACCAAGAGGGAGGTGGTGAATGTCACACACTTGGTGATCCCTGCAGAGCTGGGTGCTTTACTGCAGACAGCAGGAGGTCTGTAGATGTCTGTCTGTCTGTCTGTCTGTTTGTCTCTCTTGCCCATTAGTGCTCATCACATGATGTACATACATATTATTCATCAGCCAAATGATGTTCAGTTCTACGAATGTGTCTCATCTCATCAGCACTGACAGTGTCAACTCAAGAAATGATTTGAGTAGTCAAGACAGAGTGAGACCTGAGCGGCTTTTTAGTTAATAAATAAACCATACAGTGAAAAATAATGACCCTAATGGCATTTAAAAAAGGACTTTGAAACAACTTCATGTCATAAATAACATCTCTAGTCATCTTACCAATAGAAAGTAATACAGTATATGTTCATATATATATTTCTAGTCGATTAACTTCAGTTTTTGGTAGTTTTCACGCTCCTGTTTGTTTGCGTGTTGACCTTCATGTCTCTCTCTCTCTCTGCAGTCAGGAGGGAGCTGCACTCAGACTGCTTGGCTCTGCTTCAGGCTCCACATATCCAGGAGTCCTCTTCATATCAACTCACTCTGCCTCTGGACATCAACAACTACCCGTTCTACCGCTTTGTACAGATCTACTTCAGGGTGAGATGTATATCACTATACTTACAGTGTTACAGCTAGCGTCATGTAGAACCTACTGTATATTTTCCTTTTAAACTGCCTTGTGGGTGTTAAACTGTCCTGTAAAAATGTTACATATCCACTGAAGTCACTACCAGAGTGGAACTGATGAATTAGGACACAAATAGAAACATGACACTTATGTCAAGGAATTTACCTCTTATTGATAAATGACAGCACTAGCAGCACTAACATGGATCAGATACAGCAGTTTCATGTTGTTGTTATTGTTGGACTTGGTCTATTCTTGCTGCACAGTAGCCTAATGTTGTTTTTTTTCCTGGAACTGATGCAATGCCAGACTGTAAAACTCTAGCCAAAGTCATTAAAGCATGCAGCCTAGTCCAAGAGGTGGTGATGTATATCTACTGAGAGTTTACTCTGACTCTGCTGGTATGCTAGTCCTGTATGACACCAGGCAAGAAACATGAAACCATTTAAATTTTACTTCAAAGGATCTTTATGGATTTCCTGCATCATATACAACAAAATTACCTTTTTTGGTAAGAAGTGAGGGAGGGCTGTTCCCCTTCACTAGCCCTACTTCACTCTTGTATTAAAGCAACCTGAAGTGGATTTGTTTCTAAAATCATGTAATATTCATGTAAGATATGTAGATTTTAGTCTGCTTCCTAAAAACACTGTAAATCTTTCATCATTGTAGGAACCAAAGTTTGGGATGTTGATGGCCCCTCTGGAGTCACCTCTGACCCGCGTAGAAGAGGACCTGAGAGAGGAGGCGCTGGAGCTTTTCATCATGGTAAGATGACCTCATATAAACTCTTTTCTTAAACTTCATTGACTCATGGATCTGGAATTCATATTCTTCCAGCACTGCACTACAGTATTTTACAATAATACAGATTTACACATCAGGGACAGTCTCCAGTGGCTCGCTTGCTTCTGCTGCCCAGATTTATCATCCAGCCCCGTGTTCAGTGTCTTTGTTGTTGAAAGAAATAAAACAACCATCCTCCATTGAAATAACACTGCTATTCTTTTATCAACTAATAGACGAGAAATTAAACATGAAATCAATACACATTGTGATATTGCGTAGCGGGAAGGACATTGAAAATGTATTTTAATAGCATTTCCCTCTTGTCATCGCCAAATATTAATCACAACAAGGCAGAAATACGCACAAACAATAATATAAAACACCCTATGAGCCAATAAGATATCACACAATCTAACAAGAGTTAGTCATGATGGTTTTTGCCTTCATTCTGATTTCTTCAGGTACTACGATTCATGGGGGACCCTCACCTGAACGGGGCGCAGGAAAACATGTTTGGGAATTACATCATCCAAAGGGGCCTGTTGTCTCCGGGGTTACGGGATGAGATCCTGGCTCAGGTTGTCAACCAGGTGTGGAGGAACATGAACGCTGACAACGCCGAGAGAGGCTGGCTGCTGCTGCTGGCGTGTGTCTGCAGCTTCGCCCCATCGCCCAAGATGGACAAATATCTGCTGAAGTAAGAAATCACTTCTTACACACGAGTACAGAATCATACCGATGAGAATCTTCATACGCAAGAACATGCAAATGAGGGTTAGATAGTAACTTAAAAAAGTGTTTTTTAAAATTAAAAATCAATTTAAAAGAAATCTAAACAGAACAAAACAAAATGTATGGAAACCTCCTCAACTTTGTAGTTTTATTTTTTTTATAATTTGAAAATGAATGAAAATGATCAAATTACATCACATGATTTAGGTAATCCCTTTAAACATGGTACTAGATACAATTTGGTAACATGATTGATAACTATAATGATAAACACAATCAAAAAGTGGTTGGGGACAGGTTTAGTTCAATAGAAAAAAAAAAATTGTCGTTTCCTCTCCAGGTTTGTTTCTGACCACGCTCCCGCTGGTTGCCAGGCGCTGCTTCAACACAGACTCATCCAAGCCAATCAGAAGACACAGATAGGCTCAAGCTCCGCCCCTGAGACTGCACGCACCTATCCACTGTCACTGTTGGAGTGGACAGTCAATAGGAAAAAAGCTAACATGGTGTTGCATGTGCACTGTTTTGACGGTAAGCTTTTTTTTAACAAGACGAACAGGACAATGATGTCACACCAGGTTGAACTGCTCACTATGAAAACTACAACAAATCAAAAGCAATCACAGCAAAAATCTTCCAAAATTCACTTTGCTTTCATATCTCACAATTTATTTCAAATGAGCACAAAAAAACAAATTCAAGTGAACACAGCACTCAAAGAAAAGCGAGGAGTGCTGCGTGTCTGCACTGTTGGCATCATTTTTATTGAGTGGGATCAATTACAGTCCCTGATCATTGATTATTCATTGCCAGTCAGGATCAGGTGATGGAACTTCAGGGCTCTCTGTGTGTGTGTTGCGCAATTTCATGCATTTTGCCCTTTAACACTCAACATTTGATGTGATTTCAAAATCACAATGGAAATAAACAAGTGAAGATGTTTGTTGATCTTATTGGTTCATCTCTGTCTGTAGGAGGGTCATTCCTGTGTCCCGTCCATTCATGGACCAGTGGAGAGGATTTAGCAGGAGACATCCTTCGCCACAGGTACTAATATGATTGTGATATGGTTCTTTTTCAGCTCAAGGTTTTGCTTTGATACTTCTGTGTAGTGGTATGTCCAATTTTTGTTTATTCAATTTCTGTACTGTATTGTACAGTACAGAAAGCCTTGAGTACACTATGAACAGGTATAGGCTGGTATTTGAAGTGTGTGGTCTTATAGGGGAGTGTCTGACTGGTGGAGGGGGAGCTCAGTTCTGATGAAGGAGCACGGCCAGTGGGTGGAGTTAGCGGGTCACGACTATGTGATGGACCTGATTGCCGACCTGGAGCTTCCGACTGACTTCCCGAAGCAGAAGAGTTACTTCGTCATCAGCACCAACAATCCTGCTAGAGTCCGAGCTAATGCCAGCCTGTCAGTATAGAAAGGGCACACACACTGTCACCACGTGCAGTACAGTACACGCATAAATAAATATTAGAAATGTAGATATTACATTTCATATAATTACAAAATAGACGATTCTTCTTTCCTCTGTCAGTGCTTTGTTTGGCAGTGGATTTGACTCAGATGAGGAGCTTCCTCCTTCCTTTCCTCTCAGCAGCAGCAGCAGACCAGCCTACAGTCTACCTGACTCTGATGGTTACTACAGCCATGGTACACACACACACACACACACACACACACACACACACACACACACACACACACACACACACACACACACACACACACACACACACACACACACAAATATGTCCTCCAATTTACTTCTTTATAAACAGTGCCAGTCAAAAGTAAAGTTTGGACACACTTTCTCATTCAAGAGAATGTGAGAGTGTTTCTAACCTTTTGACTAGTACTGTGTGTGTTCATAGGAATATGCAGACATCATACTGTAGGTTTATTGTAATGTAATAATTTGTTAGTTTTTTATGGCAATTTCTTTCAATTTTTGATGTGGGCAGCAGAAATGTATAAAATGATTTAAAAAATGAAAACAATTATTATTATATTATATATTATATTATAATTGGTTTAAAATGAAGGAAAAGTGATGGAAAAGTAATGTAAATCCACTGGCCAAAATGTGTGTGAACCCTTCAATATGTAATAATTTGTTCTATCAGGAATATATGGTAGTATGGTCCCTCTTCATTACCCAATTTTTACCACATTATTAGACTATATCTGATTATCTGCAGACGATATCCTGATGCAAAACTAGAAAAGCTAATCTGATATTATTTCAGTTAGATCATTATTATTTCTGGTTAGTAAAAGCACTGAACATTAGGTGCAACAGCATGTTTGAAGCCACTCAGGTTTCTGTCTGTGTCCAGTAGAGTCGGATGCGTTCAGTGACGGTCAGACACAGAGAGGAATGGATCGCTACCTGGACAGTCTGTTTGACCCTGTGTTGTCAGACAGCAGCATAGTGAGTATTGACACTGATCTACAGTAAACAACACATTTCAACTATACTTTCCTTTTTTTTGTTTTGGAAATACATAATTGATGATTTGATAATTGATTAAAGTTTTAAAGATTTAAGTCATTTATGTAGTAAAGACGACGAACACTGACTGGTCCCAGCTTGCCAGATGTGAACATTTGCTGTTTTTCTCAGTTTCATCTCATTTCAAATTTGGGTTTTGGACTATTGGTCAGACAAACAAGCCATTTGAACATTTGGGAACATTTGATTGACATTTTTCACATTTTCTGAATTAATGGAAAAAAAATCTGATTAATACATCATGAAAATGATCATTAGCTGCAGCCCTGAAATACATGAAACTGTCAGGTCTTGCTCCCTCTCTACCTCATCTGTTATCTGAGTGTGAACGGAGGGGAGTATTGATGGACGGATTGAACATGTGATCCATGGCTTCTGTTTGTGTATGAATGGGGTAGACATGATCGCCCGGCAGGAGGGATGATTAGGTTACCGAGCAATCTACCGTATTTGACTGTAACAGCAGGCAGCATGCATGCACAGCTCTCTGGGGATTTTGCTAATCAGTAAAAGAAAAAAAGGCAAAAGGTTCTGTCATTGGGAGGAAGTGGGGAGAGCGTACAACCCATGCAGGTATGTTCAGGGCTTTGACCAAGAGTTCTGAAAGACACTGAAACAATGTAATATCCATAATTGGTATTTTGTGAGCATTGGCTGCAAAAAAATAGTGTCCTTTAGGACTTTTTTCCAGTGTCTTTGGTTTTTACATCTGCTGTCAAGTCAGTGTGGGAGATATGATGATATCCTTTATCTTGTTTCTCTTTGATGAAGTTTAAGTTTCTGCAAGGGGCACTTTATTCTTTGACTTGTCGCTGATCATGTTGCTATTTGCATATTGAGCTGCTGCTCTTTGCAATGTAAAAAGCATTTTCTAAGGAAAAGAGCTATTTGGTTTTGTTATGTTGGGACAATGAGGTCTATTATGCTGCAGAAAATGTTGCAGATTATTGTTTTGTGTTTATGAGTTTGTGCCATTTATATGTTTTCATGTATGTATGTGTGTGTGTGTGTGTGTGTGTGTGTGTGTGTGTTGGAGCATCTCCTCCAGTGCGTACGGTACTTCCTGGGGAGTATTTAGTTCCTACAGCTTTACTGACTCACTCAGAGAGGGTCTGAACCAACCAATACAATACACTCCCTCTCTCTTCTTCCTTTACTCTCTCTCTCTCTCTCTTTCTTATACGTACACTTTTTGCCCCACTCTTCATGTCTGTCAAACTCCACTTTCTCAACATCTATAACCATCCTTTCCCCTCCGCTGAATCTCCGTTACTTGCTTGTCTCTGCCCATCAGGACATGGAAAAGACTGGAAGTTTGTCAGCGAGGATGAAGGGAGGAGGAGGTATAGGTATCACAGGAGGAGGAGGAGGAGGAGGAGAGGGGGAGAGTTATTCGGCTCCCAGTCGACCTTATCCACCAGGAATACACCCTGGAGGTAAAACATCTGTGTGTTTCCTGTTTAGTTATGTTTGATCTTGGAGCAGTTCGTTAGTGTCCGTTAGTGTTTCCCTGGATTTGTATTTTTGTCATTCATGTCTTTCTCCTGTGTTCAACCGCAGGCTGTTGCAGACTCAAATATTTGCACTTGACCCTTTATTTTATCTTTCTTCTTTTTTTCTCTACTTTTCATCTCCAGCCCTTCTGTTGTCACGCCATCCATCCATCTATTCATCCTCTGTCAAACTCTTTCTCTCCACACTGACATCAATTATTCAGCTTCTTCTAAGTGGGTCTTAAATCATCTGCGTTAGTGTCAGGTTGATAAATTGTTTTGCCTCCTTTCTCACAGCAGAGCTTCCGCTGAACCTTCACTTCCAAGTATTGATATCAGGTCAACAGCAAAAATGAACAAGCTAATAGAGAGACAAGTACAGAAATGAAAACTAATCATGTAATGCAGTTTCCAAATGCTTTAAAGGTTTCAAAACAGCTTATAAAGTCATCAGCAAAAGTAATTCAGCCATCATAAAAAAGGTGAAAAATGATTTTAAACAAAAAACAAAAGATCATTATTGTAATTATTTCCATATTGTGTCAAGGTGAAGGGTAATGTGTCTGTGTGAGTCTGAACATGACTGAAGTGTAAAGGTTCAGCAGTATGGTTCACCAACCTTAATCTGCCGCTTAGAGGCTGTAATGAGCAGCCTGACCTCATAGATAATGCATAGACCGCCATTCACTGTAACCACAGATGTCTCCTTTACCCTTCGTCTATAGGCACCTGTCACTCTCATTCTCGTTCTCTCGGTAAATGTTCTTTGTCTTGTTCTTTTCTTAATCAAGCACACTCACGCTGTCACTCAGTGTCTGTGTTCATTTTGTTACTGCTGTTTTGTTTGCATGTGTAAAGGTAAAGGTTTACATGTGACAGATGTATCACGTTCCAAACATCTGAAAATATTTATTAGCTATCTCTCTCTCTTTTTTTCACCAGTGGAGCAATAATTTTCTCCTGCCCCTTTTACTGTCTGTTCTTCACTCTGTCTTTGGGAAATCTGAGTGTTTTCAAGGTTCTCAATGTGCAGGTGTCAAGTTTTATGTCGCCCCTCATACCACAGACAGTCTTCTATAGAGTTACTAATCCATACTGGACAATGTGCAGTGGAGAGAGCAACAGCAGTGATGAGTGACAGGAAGAAAAAGGGATGAAGGAAAGGCTGCCTAAACTTTATTTCTATGCACACTATGCACCTGTGCATATTGTGTACAAATGAGTGTGTGAGTAGAAATGCTTTAAACTATATAATGAAGTTGTAGTGAAGTGTGTAGTAAAAACGGCGACACGGCCATCCGCAGGCTACTGCAGTTTTCTCAGTCAATTTTAGAGAGTTTCATCAGGTATGGTATTGATATAGCATGGTATGGTGACCCTCACCTGACTCTTCACGTGCATTTTATAAGTGCGTGTGTGTACGTGTGTGCTTATTTGAAAAACATTGTTTTATGTATTGGATGTGATATATAATATGATTAAATTGATTTCAAATGTATAACAGGTTGCAGTGGTATTCAATACATGTTTTACAAACCGTCATGTCTCTACTTCTTGGGGTCATGAGGAACCATCATGTTATTTGTAGTATGTCTGGCCATTTCCTTTTCTTTTTTCATCATAAGGCCACTCCTAATCCTAGTATATCAGTTTAATACTAATCTCATTTACAGCTGTTATGTAATAAACTAACATATTGAGGGGAAACAAATGTGCACATCAAAAATAAATCCTTAAAAATATTCTCATCATATTTCTATTTACCAGTGAGCAGCAATTATTTAATAATTAATATATCTGTTGTGGGATTGTGTTTGGAGACTGTGTCACTCTCGTACAGTGAAGTGTTGATTGGCTTGTCAGGTCTTGTCTGTCCCGGATGACAAAACCAATTAAATCCATTTAAGACAGAGACGTGGAGGCGACACTGTTCCTAACTCTTACCCTGTTCCCTGCCTGCTGCTCCTCAAGCTGTGCCAGTGCTTCCAGTAGCAGGAGGAATGATGCCACCCATACCTGCCATGCCAATCCCCTCCCACCATCATCACCATGAACAGCAACAACAGCAGCAGCTGCAACAACAACAACAACAACAACAACAGGAGCAGCCACAACAGTACCACCAGTACAACCAGCCCCAACACCCCTACCAACAGACTTCTTCCACCACCACTCCTGCCACACGTGTTGCGCCCAACCCGTCATCCACTCACGCACCCTCTGCTGCCCCCGCTACTGTTACAGATGCTGATGTAGCATCCCATGTCACCGGTGTCCCCAGTTTGCCCGGGGTGCCCTCGCTCCCTGCCACGACTATGGTTCCAGGCTTGCCTGTGATGACAGGTGTGCCAGGTACAAAAATCACATCTGAGTTAGGTTTTTACCAGCATGTGTGGCCTGAAGGATTTGGGCATGATGGAGTTACCATAAATTCACTTCGTATTATATAAAAGCCTCTGCTGTGTGGTCTGTTTGAAGCGGAGAGGTCTACTGGGTGTTTTTCAGTGGACTGTGTATGCTTCTACTGTTTTTTAATAATTTTTACTACATGGAATATATGTTTATATTTTTATACCTCTCTAGGATCGGAGCAGGCAGTACTGACTCAGCAGCAACAGGCCATCATCAACCAGCAAGCTATCATTCTGGTCTGTCACATATCTTTCCTCTGAACAACTGCATTAAAGCTACAGTTAGTTAAAGCTACTAGGATTCAGCCAGCAGCCGGTTAGCATAGCTTAGCACAAAGACTACAAACAGGGGGAAACAGCTAGCCTGGCTCTGACCAAAACAATTTAAACAAATCCAATTGATGAAGACAATTGACGAGAATTAACGTTAGATCAGTTGATACTAAGTGAAGTATTTACTTTTAGTCAGTTATAAATCCTAGCTAAAGGATTTTTAAAATATAAGTGTGTGTGTGTTGCAGGCCCAACAGATGACCATGCAGGCCATTGCAATCCAGCAGCAGATGTTGTCCTCCTTCCCCCCCGTGGCCCCGGCCCCCCAGTCTCCACCTTTACAGCATCACTCGCAGCCACGCTCCCACACACCCAGCCCTGTAAATGAACACACACATACAGCCCATCGTGCTGTGGAGATGCATGAACACACATGTGGCGACACCTGCCAACCTATATGTACAAATCAGAAATATTGTCTTGCAAATAAATGCATACCCAGCTTTATCACTTCCTGTCTCACTGCAGACCAGAGAGAGAGAAGATTCACCGTACAAGCCCAGTCCTGCTGCTGTTCAGCGAAAAATGAGTATGTTTTGCACTCCCTGGGTTGAATTAACATGAGCATTTGTGCTATGTGGTGCGAATGTTATGATTAATGCTTCAGGATGCGTCATGATTTTCTTGCGGGGTTCTCTGAACTGAAAAGCTACTCAAGTAAAAGAAGTGGAGAGAAAACACTGATTCATCGTGACACAGTGCTTTGAAGCCTACTGCATCAAATTGAAAAGTTGGGATTGACTGAAATATTAGTACTGACAGCTGTCCACCTTGACTAAATCAATTACAGCTGCTTTTACAATTTACATCTTTAGAGCTTGTTATATTTTTTGCGAGTATCAACATTATTCAAATTGAATGATTCAGTTTGTGGACATTATGCAAATTTTTTGATGCATGAAATCCCTGAAGAAATAGCTGAAATTGAATCCAACTGTTGTTGAATTAAGTGATTGGACATAGTATTTATATGTGCTTGATCTAATAGAAAGTTCAATTCCAGGTCCAACGCGTCGCCCTCCTCCTGAGGACATGGTCCGATCCAGTGTGAATAACACCGAGCGCATGGAGCCCAGCCATGACATCAAAGACATCATCAAACAGCACCAGCCTGCTGGCACAACAACTTCCACTGGACCTGCCACACAAAAGTAACACGCACACATTACACACACACATGATTTACTAGCTGGATAGACTGAAGAGATTTCAGTGGTATTTTGTCTGTCAAGTTATTTTCATCTTTTTTGTGTGTGTAGGAAAGATGATGGAAAAATGTTTGCAAAGAAGCCAGATCCTCATGATGAAGCCATGGAGATCCTTAAAGACCAGATGGCAAACCCACCACAACCGGTACCCCCACCTACCACACACACACACACACACACACAAGCTAAAACAATCTCTGACCTTTTTTCATGTCTCAGAGTCAAAGGAAGCCTCCATCCTCCCAACCCAAAGAAGAGGTAGGAATTAAGGTTACCAAGACAACCAAGCCTCGCCCTGTGGGGCCAACCAGCTCCAACATAAGCCCTGCCCCTCCTCCAGGTGAGTTTTTCACATACTTTATAAATCCCCAGGAATAAACTGCAGAATGACAGACATACTTTTACTAATTTCATATGTGCATGTAAAGAAGAACTCTGTTTAAAAATAGTTTGTGTACAGTTTCTAGAGAGTTGCCAGTAGAGGAGGAGATCATACAGACTCAGCTCCACAGCAGGACTAGTGATGAATATTACACATATACCAACGTCCCCTGGAAACTCTACATGAGGAAAGAGGTGTGTTTCATGCGTCCACACAGACACACACAAACACAGATGGATGAGACTAATACACATTGCCCTGAAATTTAACACAGTTACAATGAATTGCATGCTCGAGCTGTAATACCAATACCTTCTACACAGATCATCTTCTGCTGAACATTTAACTATATTACAATGCTTTAATATATTCATGTTTTATAATTATTTACTCATATAAATATTTCTATTGTTGATCTGTTTTGTTTTCCAGGTGTTTTATCCTAGAGAGAACTTCAACAATCCACTGATTCTGGACCTGATCTTCAGACAGGTTGATCTATGTATTCATTATTTATTTACATTTACCTCGTTTTTATGTAATTCATGTTAGATTTATTTGTTTATTTATCAATTTATATATTTATATATTTCAGGTTTAGTTTTTCATTCTAGCAGAAGCCTCAGATCATCTTTGTGTTTATGGTTATTATGGAATAAACTGGTGGTTTATAGCACAATAACCATATGGTGGTAATGATTTATTGACAATAAAATGCTAAAAGTTGTGCTTTAAATTAAATTAAAGGGTACACTTTTAGGTACTCAGTTTCATTTTGTCCTTGTAAAGCACTTTGTAATGTCTGGGTTTGATAAGTGCTATATAAATAACCTTTATTATTATTATTATGATTATTAATGCTCATACTCATTTATAGCAGCAATAAATATTTTAGTTCATATTCCTGTTCATGTGCTCTGCAGGTTGTACATGATACCTTCTCTGAGGCCTGCATCCGTATCACTCAGGAGGAGAGACAGAAGATGAGAGCTCTGTTTGGTATGAACACAAAACCTTCAAGGACTTTACGTTGTGTAAAAATGTATATAAAAGCATTTTTATAACTCCACTTATACAGGGTTTTGCCCCTCAGACGTCACTTCGCTCACTGGGTTCAATACTGTAGCTTAAACTCTTTCCTCGTTTTTTAAACAGCGGAGAACAAGGTGGATCAGGTTTCAGGAACTCATGATGAGAACGTGAAGAAGAAAGTGGTCGCCATGGCAAGAGACTCGTGGGAGATCTACTTCTCCCGCCTCTTTCCAGCCTCTGTGAGTTCTTGTCTCTTTCTCAACATTTATTGAATTCAATATGAAGCCAAAGCCAACCGAGTTCCCACTGTGAATATTACATTATATTACATAACATTATTTTTCCTTCACTTGGTGTGTAGGACTTTTAATATGCTTTTATTTGACAATTTTCATAAGTGCCTGTACTTAGTTTCATGTGTGTGTGTGTGTTCCAGGGCAGTGTGGGGACAGGAGTGCAAGTGCTGTCTGTGTCTCATAAAGGCATCAAGCTGCTGAAGATGGTGAAGAGCAGCTCCACGGCTCCAGATTACTTCAGAGTGCTGAGGCCTTACAGGTGGGACTCATAGACAGATTAACATGTACAGAGTAAGTGTGATGTCAGCCATAGGTAACCAAGCTAAAATTATAACTACACCTTTTCAACCTTCATACATTATTATCAAAACATCATTTTTTTTAAAAATGCTGCAAAGACGCACATTAGAAGAGGTGGAGTTAACTAAAAGAGCTGACTGTGCTCTCCTTATTCAAATAAAAGGGTATAAAATGTCAAATGACCTTATTCAACATTCACAACATCCTGTGCCAAGTGCTCAAGTGATTTGACCTCAGACCCCTCTCTTTTCTCTGTGACTTTATGTCGGCTTCCCGCTTTTGCATACTACTTCCTGTGCAGCTACTCAGACATCCTGTTTGTGTCGATTCCATCCAAGAACATGCTGGAATTCAACCTGATCAGCGAGAAGCTGATCTTGTTCTCCGCCAAGGCCCCGCAGGTCAAACACATGATCGACTACTTCCTCACAGAGCTCAAGAAGGTCAGAGGGCTTTTGTGTGAATGTGGGCATGTCTGCATATGTCTGTGTAGGTCTGGAAGTCCAACATATTTATACAGAACATATTTATATGTATAAGTGTGTATTTTACGTGACACAACTGGAAATCAATAAGAGTAATTTTATTTATGTAGCACACGAGGAGCACAAAGTGATTTCTAGTGGGAGGGAAAATCAATTTGGTTTTTGTGATATTCTCATAAAAAAATAGATCTGTCCTGAACTTATTAGCTACAACATGATGTTAAAACACAATTTAAATAAATTCTTAAATTGTTATCATGTTGTGACAGAAACAGAGGTAATTGTCTCAAACTCCACACACAAATGTAACCCAGTCCAATGTGATGACCTTGTTTTGGCTCACATCTCCTCCGGCTGCCAGTCACAGTGGACCGCTGCAGAATTTGCAGCATGTTGATGTCAACATGTCATGTCTCTGTCAGGACTCAGAGTATGTGGTGGCAGTGAGGAACTACATTACTGAGGACAGGACTCTGCTCAGCTTCCACAAAGGAGACATCATAAGACTACAGCACATGGATGGGCTGGAGGCGGGTGAGACAGACACACACACACAGACACACACACACACAATCACTAGTATTGAGGACATGCACAATATCTCTATTCACTTGCTCTCTGCTTCTGTGAGTCATGTACAACCTGTCTCTGCTTCTCTGTGCTTCATGCCATGACTATCACTGTGTGTGCACATTTGTCTGTATTTGTGTGTGCATATGTGTGTGTGTTCAGGCAAATATTACGGCTGCATAGTGAGGAAGAAGGTCATGCTTCTGGAAGAGCTAAAGAGAGACACTCCTGAGTTTGGTGGGTTTGACAGCCTGGTGAGATCTGCTGCGTGTGTGTGTGTGTGTGTTTGCTTTGCTGTTTGCCTTTTTCTTTTTTACTGGTTGGTTTAGGTTTACTGTGATAATAAGCCAGTACGTCACTCAACCCATCGGCTCCCAGGTATTTATCCTCATATAACTGTAGGGACATATCCCTAAACTAGCAGTGCCCTGCCCAAGGTGGAGTCTCTGGTAAGATGTTATGATGCTTTTAAGTCAGCCTCTGTAGCCTCTTAGCTTCTTCTGCTTTCACTTAAGAAGTTTATTTCAGTTGGTTGCAGTTTGCGTGTTTTGCATGTGACATTTGTGGTTTTGGGTGTAACACTTGATGTGTGTCTACGTTCGTATATGAACCTCTCAGTGATTGTACATGTGTGCTTGTGTGTGTGTGTTTGTGTGTGTGTGTGTGTGTACAGGCTGGCGGTTTGGGGCTGTGTACGGGAAGTCAGGAGTGTTTCCCTGTGACTACGTCCGACCTGTGGCCGCTCCAGACTTCCTGGTTCTCCCTGCTGAACGGCTGGAGCCTCGTGACAGACAGGGACGGGTTGCCGCCTCAGCTGCTGTTGCTGTAGCGATGGGCTCAGCAATAGCTGCCCATGAGCTTGATCTCTCCACAGAGGTGCAGACCAGGAAGTTCTCACTTACATTATGGCTGAATTTTTCTAAAATATTGTCCAAAAAAGAAAAATGATGCCTTTTATCAGCTTCTACACTATAACAGCTGCTCTAATACCCCTAGATTATGGTATCAGCCACTGTTTATACAATATATGTTGGAATGTTTTGGCTTGCAGAAATGGAAATGTTTTGTAGATTTAGTGTTCCCTTAAGCGACACAGCTACTTAGCTTATTTTCACTGTGGGTGTATGTGTGTGTATCAGGTGGTGAATGAGATTGGCGAAATGGACGATCTGCCTCTGCACAGCAGCCAGTACCACATGGCTGAGTTTGCCAAGAAGTACTTCAGAGAGGCGCAGAGGAACAGGAGGTCAGACACACACACACATATACACCTTAAGATCTAAAGCTGGTCGTCAAATTCGACAAAGTAAATGGACATATATATACACACAAATGCACTGACACAACTGTGGACCGCTTCTGATCACTGTATTTTTCCAACAGTGATCAGAAAGCCAAAAAGGGGAAGGAGGGCAGAGACCCTGTTGACATGGTCAAATTCTCCAAGGTAGGACTCCCGCAAAACAGAATCATGATAAAATGCCCATGTCTTCATATTCCTATATATGTTTATCTTAATTATTGTGTATTGCACTGCTGCACAAAACTGTGAACCTGTTTTTCTTCGGTGCTTCGTTCTCATAATTTACCAAACACTAGAGATCTGAATTAAACATTTCAGGTTTTACTTCCTCGGTATGTGTTTGTTTCTCCAGTCTCCAATCCAGGAGTCTCTGATCGACTTCTCAGACAGCGGGATGAACAGAGTGGCTGCTGACATCTTCTTAGGTGAGAGGAGAGTAAAAAAGGAATGGATGGTGGAAGAGAGGAAGATTAAGAAGTAGTTAATGGCTGCAGATATTATTATTTTAGACTTTTAGGTAACTGTTGGAGCACAAAATATGTATGAAGTATACAGAGGGCTTGACACAGCTTTTGTTTCAATAACTGATTTGTGTCCATGTTTTTTTGTCCAGCTATAATGAAGTTCATGGGAGACTTCCCACTGAAAGGTCTGACTGAACAGGACCTCGTCACCAGTATACTGAAGGTACATACACATGAACAAAACATGTACAGTAAGCCTGAAACAAACTCCACTGTTGATTTTTTTGTTATATTTTTTCACTGATGCTTGAACTCATTCATGTGTATCTGTACATATTTGTCACATATTCATTCTCTAAATTAAGCTAAGTGGTGATCATGGTCTGATGAAGGATGAAGCCTATTGCCAGGTGATGAAGCAAGTCACTGCCAACACAAGCTCCAAACCGTAAGACTCTTCAACATTTTATCAGTGCTGGCACGCTTCATGGTGAACAGCCTGCATGGAGTGAGAGAGTTTGTACTAAAGTGGTCCGTTTATTTGTAGTTGTGTGTGTGTGTATTTTGTGTAGGGACAGTTGTCAGAGAGGATGGAGGCTGCTGTACATCCTGACAGCTTTCCATCGTTGCTCTGATGTGATGAAGCCATTCCTGTTGAAGTTTCTGCAGGATGCCTGTACCAGCACCGGGGTGCAGTACCAAGGTAGACGATCTATCCATCCATCCATTCATCTATTGATTCTCAGTGATCCAAGTGTTGACTGGCTGCTGATCTTAATTGACAGGTATTGCCAAGGCATGCGAGCAGAACCTGAGGAGGACTTTTCAATATGGCGGGCGCGTACAGTATCCCAACAGCATGGAACTGAAAGCTATGCTGGTTAGTCTCTAAGTCCATGCATTTAACCTTTTGTAATGGTCAAATGTATCACGGCAAACATTTCTGTATCAATCATTAAGAAACAGCATGTAGATATTTTCAACCAAGGTTATAGATACTTTTCTACTTAAGGCATCTGTCATGTTTAAATGTGAGTTTGTTTAGCAGCTGCTTTCCTGCTCTCAGTAACAACTGTACTCGCAATGTGACTGCTCCCTCTGACTGGCTGTTTGTGCACAGGCTGGGCGGAGCTCCAAGAGACAGCTGTTCCTGCTGCCAGGTGGAATTGAAAGGCACTTGAAAATCAAGACGTGCTCTGTGAGTGGCATACACACACATAAAACACAGTGAAATTACATTGTAATGATTCTGAAGAAAATCATCATACTAGTGTGTAACATTGTTAGACCAAATAACAAGTAGACTGTAGTTGGATGCTGCATCTGTGGATCAACATGCTGTAAGAATTGCTTATTGTGTGTGTATTTATTCATTTTAGGTTGCGTTGGATGTCATTGAGGAGCTTTGCTATGAGATGGGCCTACACAGGGTGGAGGCTTTGGATGAATATGCCATCTTTTTGGTCACACACAGAGGTAATAAGGATCCAGCTTGTCACAGTGAAGATCTAAAATGCAAACACTCTTAACAAGGTCCAGCATTTCATATAGTAACACATAAATAAATGATTACTAAACTGTTTTTCTGTGTAGGTCAGAATGTGCGTCCCCTGAACAAGCGTGAGTACATCCTGGATATTGCTACAGAGGCAGAGCCAGTGGACGCCAACTACAGTCTGTGGTTCAGAAGAGTCATATGGAGTCTGGCTCTCAAACTTGACAATGAACTATATGTCACCATGCACTATAACCAGGTACAGATCTACCGTATGAAATGAAGAACAGCTCAGAGTCTGACACAGCTCTGGCAGTATACAAAATCTTTGGCTCAAATTCTTGCTGTGGTGTCATCACATTATGGAGGAAGATATTGCCTCTGTAGTCCTTACGTAGTAAACCACCTGACTGACTATGAAAATGTAGATTTTACATTTCCATAAGTAAATGAATGGTGACATACAATGTGCATCGTCTGTGTCTCTGTCCAAGGTGTTACCAGACTACCTTAAGGCCTTGCTGAGTGTGGTTCCTCAGGGTAAGGCCAGTGAACAGCATCTGCAGCAGATCGCCAGACTGGCTGCCCTACAGCACCGTGCCAAGGACACCATCTACCTGCCCACCATGTAAATATACACTGCATATCTATGGCGTGCCACAGCTGAACTTACACAAACACATACAAAGTCACACATATATACTTACCCAGAGAACACCAGCTAGCATGCATCTGTATGATATATAACTGCTGCCTCTGAGGTATCCCTGGTTTGCTCTTGGTGTGTGCGTTTAGCCGTGAGCTGCAGGAGTGTGTCCCCTCACAGTTCTACAGCAAACAGGGTCCACAGCAGTGGCTGAATATGGCAACTCAACACATGCAGCAGGTCCAGCCTTTAAACCCACACCAGGCCCGTGCACAGTTCCTTGGTAAGACTGCAGATCTCTCTCTCTCTCTCTCTCTCTCTCTCTCTCTCTCTCTGTGGTGTTTCTCAAAGTAACACACAGTTTGTAAAAGTAGCCTCCACTTATGTCCCTCATAAGTAATGGAATAGCCAAATTTGAATCCCAAGTAATTGTTTTTAGGGTAAAAAAAATCAAAAATTGTATAGGATAGTGATGAAGACATAAATTGTTTCAAGCTACACTGACTTTATAATAATAATAATAATAATGATAATAATACATTTTAAATATACAGCACTTTTAAAAGGCACTCAAAGATGCCTTACATAGATAAACATATTGACTAAAAGAAGTTACATACAACAACAACAGAGCAGCAGGAAATACACATTGTTAAAAGTAGGAAAGAAATGCAATAAAAGAGAATAAAAGACAAAAGAGACACCCTGAATAACACAAAAATAACTGACTCTTGGCTTGAACGTGTTGGCTGATAAGCAATGATCCTTTGTGTGTTTTTCCCCCAGGTCTGGTCAGTGCCTTCCCCATGTTCGGCTCCTCCTTCTTCTACATCCAGAGTTCTAGCTCGGCCTCCATCTACGCTCCGTGCATCCTGGCAGTAAATCTGAATGGACTGCACTTTCTTAACAAGGATACCCATGTATGTCACAATCACACATAACCAGTTGTGTAATGTTGTGAAAGCTTCACATTCCAGGACCAGCTGGAAGAATATGGTAGTGGGCAGCTGGATGTGTGTAACAGTATGAGGACTGCACTCATTTGACTTTCCCTTGGGTCGATTTTAATTAAAATCAAACTACTGTAATAATTAAATTATTTCAAAATAAAACATTTGGCTCCCTCTGCTGGTTATACTGTTCGCTGTCCTCTACTGTCCTTCTTTGTGTTTTGTAATTTCATAACCCACAAACCACACATAAGAGGAAATACAGCATGAAAGTGTATGTTTGTATGTGTATTCATGCATATGTTTGGTTTTGTGTGTGTGATTAGGAGGCCATGGTGCGTTTCCCTCTGAAGGAGGTCCAGTCAACTCGCACTCAGAGACCAACTTCAGGCTCCAGTTACCCGTACGTGGAGATCATGATAGGAGACCTGCTCAACCAGCGCATCACACAGCTTCAGCTGGAGCAGGTGTGTGTGCATGAGACAGACAGAGAGTTGATCAAAGAGATGTGATTAGAGAGCTGTGTTTACAATGTGTATGTGTAATTTTTCTGTGCATTTCACTCATCTTAAGTAGCTTAAGTGTTTCTATGTTTTTGGTGTGTGTGTGTGTGTGTTTTCCAGGGCCTGGAGCTGTGCCGAGTCATTGCCATGCACATGGAGAACATGCTATCTGTCAGAGAAAAGAGACTCACTTTGCCACCAAGCGAAATCACTCTGCTATAGCACAAACACGCACATGCACACACAGACAAATCACACCTTATGCCTCATTAATGTACTGCATCTACCTCTATTTTAAAAATAGAATATTTTTGATATTTAAAGCCCATATGTCTGTAATATGATGAATATATGATGATGTATACAATTAAGTCTGCAACTAACAGAGATTTTCATTATGAATCAATCTGACAATTATTTTCTCTATTAATCATTTGGTTCATAAAATGTCAAAAAATTGTGAAAAATGATGATCACAAATCACCACCCAAGTTGACATGTTTAAATTGCTTGTTTTGTCCAACGAACAGTACAAAACCCAAAGATAATCTGTGTACTATCATAGAAGACTGAGAAAACCAGGAAGTATTCACATTGGAGAAGCTGGAGCCAGTGAATTTTGGGGTGTTTTTGCTTTTAAAAAATGATTTAAATGATTAATCAATTATTAGAATTGTTGCTGATTAATTTCCTGTTGATCCACTAATTAATTAGCAAACTAATAATTTCAGCTTTTTACTCATATTTAGGTGTTACACCCACAGCATTAAGTACATAAAGTACAGACAGACACATTATTCACTCATCTTTCAGAAACCAATAGTCAGACTTGAATACATGTTACAGATTGGACTCATTTATGTTTTTAGTTTGACATTTTAAGTCAGAACTGCTTAAGATCTTGTCTGCCATGGCTGCTTTCTAGGTCTGAGACTATGATGGATAAGGCTTCTTTAAAGGCACATCCCCACTTCTGAAGAATAGTATGATTTCATTAGCCTTGATCCTTCAGCAATATTGAATTTAAATAGCTGTGGTTTTGCATTGAACTGCATTGCTGCCAACAGTTGTTTCCCAGGCAGAGTATGTCGCTGTACAAATGAGCATGAACTGCATAATGAATACCAAGTACACTTTAGTATAACCTTATCTTTGCTTTAACATTAGTTGATACTTGTGGTTTGACATAATGTGTCATTTTTCATTAGGTTTGGGCCTATATGTGTAGTTTACAAACATTCTTTGTGAACCCATGAGATATTTTTTAAGTTGCTTTACCATTCAAAATTCAAACAAGAGAAGGCAGCCACAGGAACAAGCCACAAATTGAATTAATTCTCTTATTTTCTTCCCTTGCCATGAAATCAAGGGACAGACACAACAGGGAACATATTTGGGGGGATACACTTTTTGGCCACATCACCGAATACTTTGCACTAAGTAAAATAATTATTTATATAATGTATTTTTGATTGTAAATAGCTACTGTACATAATAAATGCATGTGAATAATGTTGTACATTAAAGTTTGTAGCATAAATTATTCTGGTGTGTGAATTTGTCCCACTTCTACCCTTGTAAATTCAGTCAAAACAAGGAACCTAGAAAACCACTAATCTGACTGCTCACCTAGACTTTTATTATTTATTACATTGTCCATTGTATTTCAGATTCATATTTTGATAGATTTGTAGATTATTCAGGTATCAACATTTAGTACACTCACTTCTGACATCCATGGACAATCATGCACCTTACTACCATAGCAGTATCCACTTGACCATCCTATTCTTTCTGTTATATTTATTACATTAGTCAGTTATTGTATATAATTTAGCTGTTAATTACATTTGTTTCCTTTACCTGTTTTACTGTCGAAGTGTCCTTGAGCAAGACACTGATCTATCTATCTATCTATCTATCTATCTATCTATCTATCTATCTATCTATCTATCTATAATTAAACGTAATGATGATAAGAAAACGTCATCCCAAAATGTTTTATTATAATTACAGACGTAAAACATCTTTAACAATTTTCAACAATTGATTAAGTTCACTTGGTTTGCCGTTATTAACTCCTATTGGCTAGTTACTGTCTGACAGTTTGATTTTATATACCGGACTCACCGTTCATCCTCACATATTACAGCATTTCGGTGGGACGTTCACTCGGTGCGTCCTGTGCTACAAACCGAACACCCCTCTCCGGAGCGCTTGACTGTGTGGGCGTTTCTGACTAAATTGCTCGCAGATTTCTTGGCTTTCATTGGTTAACAACAACGGGGTCCGTGTGAACCGGGAGGAGGAGGAGGGGAAGGGGGGCGGGGGACTGTGGTCAAACCCACCGCGACCTAAACAGCTCCAGGAGGGAGAGGAGGGAGGAGAGCCGCAGCCCGCAGCAGCAGCAGCAGCAGCAGCAGCAGCGTCGCAGCCTGCCAGCCCCGCTTTCAGCCTGCATGGGCTAGTCGTTTAGCTAGCTTATTAGCATCGCCCGACTACGCCGCACCGCCTCTCCTGCCGCCGAGGTTGTTATCTCCGTGTTTTCCTCCCCAGTCCCGTCTCCCCCCCTGCCCGGCTCCAAGATGATGAAGTTTAGGTTTCGTCGGCAGGGCACCGACCCGCAGAGAGAGAAGATAAAACAGGAGCTTTTCGCCTTCAACAAGGTAAAGTAACGGGACGGAGGAGAAGGAGGCAGGGGAGCGAGGGTTTCCTCCTCTTCTCTCCTCTTCTACTGCTCCCCAAAAACCAAAGCTAGTCTTCTTCTTTTTTTTTTTTCTCAAAACGGGACCACATTTGAAGTAGAGCACTCTCTGCAGCATTTGTCCTCTCTGTCGCTGTTTCTGTCCTGCTGGTGTCCAGCTACAAACACATTAGCTGTAAAGTGGTGCTGATGGTTTGTAGTGCAGGCTGGACTTGCTTTGTTGATGTGTTTCAGTTGTTTTCACGACCCGCGTTAATTGGCGTTTATCCAAACGAGGCCCGCGTTTGAAGTGAACTCTGTGATACCATCAACAACTGATTATGCCAGTGATAGGGATTATTATTATGATGGGATAATCAGGGCTGCAGATTACCAAGATTAGTTCAAGTTGTTTTGCAGCAGTTTTTATGCTTCATGTGAGTAGTGTGACCCATATTTCAGATATTGATCAGTGGGATGCAGCTGCAGTGACAGTTATAACTCTCGTGCCCCTTTTTAAAAAATAGGTTTAGATCAAATTAACACTATTTTTTATGCATTCTGAGCAAATGAATTACATCTGCCTCTGTCAGTGAAAAATAAAAGTGCTTGCAGGATTCCTAAAGAAAACATGAAGCGAATGTAAACAAAAAATAAATACAGATGGTGAACATTCTCAGATCCTACTAACTTGGATTTCACATGTTATTCCAGTTTGTCAGTGCTTATTTTTTCATGTCAGGGTTTTTTCGTGGAGGAAGACGAGCTGGTCAACATGCAGAGCTTCCAGGACACTTCTCTGTGCAGTCACGATGTCTGCCAATAGAAGCTACTGCAACATTTTATAATGCAAAGATTTGCAGATGTCTTCTCCTCGCTGTAGCTCAGAACTCTCCTTGTTTCAGTTTTTAGGGTCTGAGGGGGAAACAGAAATGAGTGTCAGGTTTCATGCAGCTCAACTCTGGCATCACATCCACATGGATATAAACCACTTCATGTTTAGTCAATCTCAGCTTCCTGTGCTTATCTCAGAAGCTCGAGTTAACATTGTCAGCCTTCCTCGTCGGCCAGTGCTGAGGTCCATTTAAGAGATCCGGGGCTGAACAAATTTCAGATCCACTTTCAGTTAACTGCATGTTGTCACCTTGACTACTGTTGCTAAACTGGTGGGGGACTAAAAGTAGGCTGCAGCGCCCATTTGTCAAGTCCGTGGAATGTATTGATACATGTGCATATCAAATATCAGTTTCAGGTAATCTTTTCGGATGAGCTGCGACTCGGTCAGCGGGGGTCTACATTTATATAGACTACTGTGCAAAGACAAACCGGTTGAGCGCTGCTGTGGCCTTGAACTTGGGTTAGTTGAGGCTGCTGTCTGTCTGCACAGTGTGTCACTCAAAAAGTGGAGCAGAGTGTTTCAGAGAGCAGGGTTGCCCAAACTTTTTGATGTTGAAAGCCACAATTCATCACGTACAGGGGCTGACAGGACCAAAACAACCCTGCTAGACTAGATTATCTAGAAATGCAATGCTCATAATGTGGGATACAAGCGAGGAGTGCTCCTTGATTATGGCGCCAGTGTTTTTCTCTTCCGATCAGAACTCTAATTAATGACAAATAAATATTTATTATACACAAGAGAAGCCTGCCTTCTCTTTTAATGCTTTGGCTAACGGCCTGAGTATTTATAAGGCTTCCAACAGTACAAATCAATAATTCAAATAAACACTTGAACTTGGCAGGCACTGAAACAACACAACAACACACACAAGCATATTTACTCTGCTGCTCACAAATGTCGACCGGCTCGTCATGGCTTGTGGGGTCGCGCTTGTCCTGGTTGACCATCCCAGTTAGGAAGTGAAGCATTTTACACCATGTTTGCATTTTAAGTATCAAAAGTGGCTCATGAGCCTTCGCAAAAACCCATCTTCACAGTTTGGTGCACTTTCCAACTTAGATCTGCAACGATTAGTCAATTGATTGATTAGTCAATTGACAGAATATTAATTGGCAACTGTTTGGATAATTGAGTAATCATCTAGTCTTTTTTTCCCCTCTGTGTTGAACATGAGAACAGACTGTTGATAGGACCAGGATTTTAGTGTAACATTGTGTAAAATCTTACAAATTTCAACTTTTAAATCAAGCCAAGATCATGATTATTGAATGATTAGTTGTACAGCTTTAATAAGTTTTATGTAATCAAGACACATATTTTAGTTTGTTGTGTTGGTTTTGAAGGGTTAACTGGTGAGTTGCTTCATGTCAGAATGTATCGAGGTGATGAGTGACAGCAGCAACAGAAAGGGGTTCGTTCCTTAACGGGTGAAAACTCATAGATATAAAAGTGTCATTGCACTCAAAGTAGTGTATTCTGATTGGCTGAACGGTGTATCATGTCCAAAGTCCATGAACTGTTTGTTGCACTGTGACAACACACACTTTTTTTTAGGGTCAGGCACCAGCTGCCACAACTATCACAGAGGTGGTCTCTCAACAGGAGTGTTACTTTGATGTGACTTTATCTGTGTGTGTGTGTGTGACCAGACCGGTACTTAAAAGAAGGAAAGAGTCGAGGTTAATGTCTTACCTCATAACTGAGTCCCAAGTAGGCCTGCAAGTAATTATTATTTTCTTGATAAACTGATTAGTTGTTTGATTTGTTTCCTAAAGGCCAAGATTCAATCTAAAATGTCTTGTTTTGTCCACAACCCAAAGATATTCAGTTCATAGAGGACTAAAGAAACCAGAACATTAAGTTAGAACCAGAGAATTTTGGCAAATGGCTCAAAACGATTAATTGATGATCCAAATAGTAGGCGATTAATTTTCTGCAGCTGTAGTCTCAGGCTGAATAAGTCATTTCCAGATTTCTTGGTTACAGAGCCTGGTCAGGGGTCCTTGGTGGCAAAACTTGAAAGACCCACTTGACCTTTTTAAAGCAGATTTAGGTTCATCTTCCTACAAGGTTTTTACTCTTTTTTTTTTTTTTTTTTTTTTCCTCTCTCTGTAGATCTAAATGCTTTCCCAGCTGTCTCGTCCTCTCCTAACAGGGACAGGAGGAAAAGCTGTGAATTTATGTTAATCCCATTTAACAAGTTCTGCATGGCGTTGCAATAAAGCAATGCTGCTGCCATCGGTGCTTTTTAAGAACTTTCCTCAAACTTTATTAAGGGAATCCTCCCTTTTAGACGCCTCACTGACTATACAGTCTGACAGCCATAAAAAAACGCGCACACACACACACACACAGACAGACATGGCAGGGTGTATCTTAGGGGAAAAATGTCAGACAAATGAATCTGAGTGTTTTTCATTTCATTGTCTTGTATCTTGTCTCTTCGGTTAATCTCTCTCTCTCGTCTGTCTGTGTTTCTCTCATAGACTGTGGAGCATGGGTTCCCCCATCAGCCCAGTGCTTTGGCCTTTGACCCCAAGCTGCAGCTTATGGCCATCGGCACAAAGTCAGGAGCCATCAAAGTGTATCCTTTTATCATCGTGAAGCTGATGCATCTAACAGATTCAGGGTTTTTTTTTTTTTTTTTTGCAGGGGCCATCAGTCACAGTAAGGCTGGAATTACCAATTCAAGTGTACTCATATAACAGTTTTCAATAAATAGTCAGAATTACATATAATTTAAACTGAGAATAGCTATAAAAACCAACGACATGGAACCAGATGTTTAACCAATCAATCAGCCCACAATCCAATAGTGGTTGCACTGCAGTGATCAAGAAACACAAATCAGAAACGAGCGATCATGAGAAACGAAATACGAACTTACGTTTTGAAAACTGTTACGTCTATAATTAAACTAATTGTACAAATTTATAGTGATGATATATTTTTTAGATAACATTGACTACGTGTCCCTAAACTCAGCCGACTACGATTCGCACGAGAGAGAGAGAAACGATCTAAGAAACCCTCTGAACAGTTGAGTACAGAAACTGTCTTCCACTTGTGTCAGTTTACATCTTTGAAGTGCAGCTCTGTTTATCTCTCCATCATCTCTGCAGCGCAGCTACAGTGCCGTCTTCCGCTGGTTTGTGGGTAACGGGGGGTCAGCGCTTCATGCATCTGTCATACTCTTGATTTCATCTCCTTTAGCGTCTCCTGCGCGGGTGGGTGGATGAGAACTACTGAATCTTTCAAATTTGACAGAGCGCAGTGTCTGCACATAGAGTCCATGATATTTTGTGCTGTGTTGTTTTTAGCACTTTCTGACAGTGCTGTTGGTTTTTTTTTTCTTGCTCTGATGATGCCTCATAGTGAGGAAATACTGGTAGTTGTATCTGCAGCCGTGCTGTTTATATAACTTCAGTTCAGCGTTGCTCTGTGTGCTTTCTGTCTCTGTGGGAAGTTTGTCCGTCAGCACCATTCACTTCTAAGCTGATGGTAGTAGAGGAACATACTTACTGGAGAAATTGAAGGAAAACATTTAAATTATGTCTCAAACTGTCCTTTTGTAAACATTGATAACGTTACATTTACAGTTTTTCTGTACATTGGACATTTCAGGTGCGGCTCACTTTTAGAGTAATTTCCAAACAAGTGTTTTAGATAATACGGTTGAAATTGGGATTTGTTTACCACCTGACATCTGACTGTTTGTGTTCCTGCCCTGCTGCACTGTAGTTACAGTGCTGTCTCTATAACCCTACATCACTGCAATTAACTTTGTAAGATATTATCACAGCCAATAGGACTGTTGGCTAGAACTATGAAAATAAGGCCAAAAAGCAAAACAAAAACGGCATCATCATCATCATCACACACGCCATTTGGCAGATTATTTCTGAGACTCAAAAATACCACCAATGCATTTCTTAGTGTGCGGTCAGCAGGACCTCCAACCCCTGGCAGTGACAGTGCAAGACTCCTATCGTTTGGAACGTTGAGGGAGGGAAGTTGCACCTGAAACAAGTATCGGTTCGGCTTGTGAGATGCTTTCCAGCAAAAGCATAGTTTGGCTTAGTGTGTCAATGACCCTTGTGTCAAAAAAAATCCCAGCAGAGGCTCACGCACTGTCCACATGACACAACTCCGACATGTTTATTGATCTCTCTTATCTCCGTCATCAGTCTGCCGCTGTGTTATTGTGAGTAGGTGTTGTTGATCAGTGTTAGGGTTTTACTTTTACTTTGTTTACTGATCAAGCCGGTGGAGTTTCAGCTCAGATTTATCTTTAGAAGAAGAAGAGCTTTGATGTTTTGAAGCATATGTTAAGTGTGTTTCTTTTGCATGTTTGCCTCACATGTTTCATATTTGTCTCGCATGTTTCGTCTGCGAGTGTGTAAGCTGCAGAGAGGAGCATGTAACAGGATTTATCAACACAAACATGCCAGTGTTTGGATCTGAATGTATGTTCATAGCAACTGTGTATTGTTGTTTAGTCAGTGTGTACACATTTAGAAGCGTGTGGGAAGGGAGGCTGGGTGTGTGTGTGTGTGTGTGTGTGTATGTATATGTGTGCGTGTTTTACGTGCAGATGCATCAGACTGGAGAATCAACTCTTTGAGATGCAGCTTTCAGAGAGAGAGAGAGAGTGAGAGAGAGAAGGAGGGAGGGGTTGAGAGAAAGGCTGGTACTACCAGGCACTTGCACTCCAGAGAGAGAGATGGATGGAGGGAGAAATGGAGGAGGGGAGAGATGGAGATAAACGGAGGCCACGAAGACAAGGGAGTGTGAAAGAGATGGAGGGGGAGGAAAAATAACTCAACTACACGGTTACATGGCTATACCTAACGCAAAAGTCCCAGCTGCTGCTGGAATTTCTTGGAAAGTTGGCGTAAACTGCTGCAGAGTCAAGAAATGTACACCCTCTCAGGGAATATCTGGAAATTATACAAATGAGTAATTTTTCAGGACTATAACAGAATTTTGTATCTTGTTTCACACATTCTTTGCATTAGATCAGTGGTTACCAACACCCAACATGTGGGTCGGGACCCCCCAAAAGGTCCCGAGATAAACCTGTTTGGTTGCGATCAAAGGCATGAGAAAGGAAAACACAGAATTATATTCATTTTTTCTTTCTTCCTTGTAAAATAGTGGATAATTTTCACCTCGCTAAGCCTCTTAAATCATCAGGGTGAAGCGGTTTGAGTTGGAAAAATAGTCTTTTGTTGAACTCCTGGCGAAGGGTCGCTAGTAAACATCACTTTGCGTTCATGCCAGAAAAGACCGGGAACAACTGCATTAGATCACTTTGGAGCTGTTGTCATACACAAGCCAAATTGGAGTGGAAACCATCTTAGAAACAACAACACAAACCAGGCAGAAAGAGTGGTTTTAGTTTGTGAATGGTTTGGTTTTTGTTGTGAAGAATCCATGGGTCTTTATATCAGGGCAGAGTGCACCTTAGTTTTTCCAGAAAATCATGTTCAGTTGAAAAGATAGCCTTCATTTTTTAACAAGTATGGTTTTTTTTTGTGTGTGTGTGTGCCTTCACATTCCCTGATAATCTCGCAGACTCACTGACTTGGGTTTGACCTAAGCCACACACACACACACCCACACACACACACACACACACACACACACACACACACACACTTAAAGTCTGTAGTGTCAGATGTGTGGTTCAACGCTCACACACAACATGACGCCTGTGTAGTGTACAGTGCGTGTTGAGCAGCAGAAGTAGATCAGAAGTCGGGACAAAAAAAAACGAAGAGAATGTCTGCTCGAGTAGAGATGTGGAGTTTATTGACTCTTGTTACAAAGGAGGAGTGGAGAACTGCAAAATTAGCGGTACTTGAGCGTGTTTTTGTTGTTCAAACTTCTGTTCTCTGCCCTGGCATGATTTCTCCTCCTCTTTTCAGCCTCGCGCTCGAATTTTTCACTTGTTCTTTTTTCTTTTCTGCTTCCCTCACTCTCTGTGTGTGTTTATAAAGGCAGAGTCATATTACGCCCTGAGAGTTTCTGCTTTGACCACAGACTGGGGCTCAGCAAAGGGAATGGGACAATGTGGTGGTGGGGTTTTTTTCGTGCGTGTGTGAATGTCGAGAGAGATAATGTGTGGGGGTGGTGGGGCGATCTTGAGGAGTCTGTCTCCTGTCGTGGAATGCATGTTGCGCTGCCCTGGGTTAACCCTCCCTCTGTGTGTGTGTGTGTGTGTGTGTGTGTGTGTGTGTGTGTGTGCGTGCAGATTGGGTGAGAGCTTTGTTGGTGAGTCTAGTCTTAATAAAGGGAGCTTTTGAATTGGTTTCCAAGACAACCAGCGCAATTGCCTGGGATGAGAAGTGCTTGCAGATCGGAGAGCTTTAAAAGTCTGTAGCTCGGCATATCTGACATCAGGATTTGTTGGTTAAAATGCGTTTGTTATGGGTAAAAAGTTCAGAAATCACTGCTAACACACACACACACACACACACACACACACACACACACACACACACTCATATCTGTGGGCTATAACTGTATGAAATTGCTCTGCTACAACTTTATCTGCACAATCCAATACGTGCAGAATCACACTGAAACTCTGTGACCATGAAGCTCCAGTATCGATGATCCGACAGCCAGAGGACGAGCTAATATTTACACACACACACACACACACACATGCAGCAGAGCTTTGATCTGTGTGTTTGTGGGTGTGTTCCAGCTGTCAGCTCTCCCTCTGTCTGTCTGACATCCTGTTGGTCACACACACACACACACACACTCCACACTGCACGGTCACCCCGTTTTATGTCGATTCATCAGATTTTGTCCCTCAACAAGTCGCGAACGCTGGAATGCGTTCGCCTGTAAAATCAGAAGCTTTGTTATCTTTTTTTTTTAATCGACATTTCTTCATGTTTTGCCGGTAGCTCACCGGGTTTTGCAGTCACTGTGATGTCATCGGGTCGCAGCTGGTCTGAAATTGCTGGGAAATGTGTACTTTCACACTGTGAGTCATGTGTGACAGCGCGGCCGAGTATCGAAATGAATGGTGAACGAATATCATTTTGAAAATTCATCTTTTCATCTTTCTTCGCATGGTGAGCTGAGAAACTGACCGTGACAGCTGCTTTAACTTAATGCGAAGGAATCTTGCCTCTTTTTTTTTTTTTTTTTCAACCACAAAGTCAACACATTTTCTGTTGTTTTGTGGTGAAAACAGTAAATTCTCCATGTGCTTGTTTGGGTGTGTTTTTTAGTACCACACAATTCCTTTCCAATTGTAATACAGCTACAGCATTTCCTGTCCTCTCCCCCAACAGTTTCCAGCTTTTGATTTGTCCCAAGTCAAATTAATTTGTTTTGATGCTTAGCGGCACAGACTGCGGTTTGTATGGAGGCTCGTCTGTGGAAAAAAAAAAAAAAAAAAACACGTTATGTAACCTGCTTTATTTCTTTCAGTTTAGCTCGACTCTGATTCACACTTTTAAATTCCTCTCATCCTTCACCTCTCCCTCCATCTTTCTCCTCTTGCCCACACACTGCCTACTCTGCTATCTCTGATAAATAAAGCACTTTCTCTCTCTCACTGCTCACTATCTTTGCTCCTCTATTCTTGTTTTCTCTCGTCACATCTCTCTTTGCTTTGTTTCTCTGCCTCCCTCTGATTTTATTTCTCTCCGTTTATCTCTCTGTCACTCAGTCCCCTGACTATAACTCGTCCCTCATTGATATTCCTGAAGAACGGCAGGACCTTTTTAAAATTCCCTCCTCTTTGCTGCTCTCTGTCTCTGTCATAACTCACCCTCTTCTTTCCACCGGGCCTCCTTCTCCTCCACCCTCACCCCCCACACCTACACACACTTACAGTTGAATGGACTCACACTCACACTCATGCTCGCCCAGTTTTTCGGAGGGGGGTCTGCGTCGGGATAAAAGGGTGTGTGGGCTCACCGAGTCGGACAGAGTGGATCGGTTGTTGAATGGGAGAGTTGAGGAACAAAAAGGCGAGGAGGTGGACGAGAGGAGTACAACAAAGAGAACGCTCATCCGAACTGACAGATCAAAGTTGTGTAAAAATAATCAGTCCCTGAAGAGCTGAATGAGCGAGGATGGATGTAGCAAGAGAAAGTCCATCTTTAGTGTTGGAGAAGAATAAAATGTAGAGTAAAGGTATCCACATACTCACTAGCTGTATCTTTTAAAGATGTAATGACATTAACTTCATTACATTGTTGTTTAAAACGTAGATGACAGTTTTAGTTTGTCATGCCAGTCAGCAAAATCATTATAATTCATCCTCTGGAGACTATGAAAGTTTGTTGCATTACAGTCAAACATTGTGTAGTATTTTGTAGTGTTTTGTCGCTGATTTGAAAGTCAAGTATACTTCCCGCTGTGCTGTCGGTGGAGAGCACGCACTAAACAAGTGGGACAGAAAGGGGAGTGTGGGAGGTGGGGAGGTACGAGATGAGGGAGAGGATGCAAATGAGACGGGATTGTTTCTCTAGTGGGTGGGTGGAGTTGTTTGGCATGTCTCGTTGTAGACTGCTTTTTGCCAGACGTCTGAAGAGTTTGTGATTATGTGTGTGTGTGTGTGTGTGTTGCTATGTGTGTAAGGAGGAAAGGGAGTCTGGGGAAAACGCTCGCAGATGATGACTCAGAAGTTTAGATCGAAACCTATTTAACTTGTTTTGTCTGAAGTCTGGCGTTAAAACTTTTCTTGGATTTTAAAAATGTTGTGGCACAGACTAATTCTCTTTCTGTGCGTGTGTGTGTGTCTGTGTGGTCATCTTATATGTTCATCCTTGGGTCAAGCAATTCATCCTTCCTGCCTGCCTATCCCTATCTTCTGTCGTGTGTGTGTGTGTGTGTGTGTATGTGTGTGTGTGTGTGTGTGCGTGTGTGTGCGTGTGTGTTAGCGAGTGTGCTGGCTGTTGTCTGTGTGTCCGCATGGAGGACAATGCCTTCTGTTTGTCTGTATTCAGACCGTGAAATCGCTTTATCCTTGCTAACGCTCTCTCTCTGCATCACCGGGCAATCGCACTGTGTGTGTGTGTGTGTGTGTGTGTGTGTGTGAGTGAGGAAGAGACAGTGATTCAGTGATTATGAGTTACTGTAGGCCTCCATTGTGTGCATTTCAGGGTTCTCTGGTGAGCAATGCAGCAAATCTTTGCCTGTTACACAGTCAGAGCGTGCAGGTTGATTGAATCGTTTCCTTGCACGGAGCATCACGGTTAAACCAGTGTGTCATTCAACAGGTTGCACAAAGATTCAAGTCTCCCATGTTGAATAAGATTCAGGGGGGAAAGAGGGTGGGCTAATCCGACATCTCTGTTTCTTGTTTTTGAACCTTTTATTTTATTTTTTAAGGACGTCTGCTGTCTCTGTTGGGTATTTCACCGCTTTTATGAGATGAACTGCTGAGTTTCTGTGGTTCATTTCATAGCTTTTTATTGATGCTTTTCAATTTTAATTTCCAAACTGGATTGAGGAGGCTGTTGAATTACTGCTTTGAGTCAGTGTTTCCAGCTCTTTACCGACTATTGACCTCACTGCCTTTTGGCCTTTTGTGTTCTGGCCTTGTGTGTGTGTATGTGTGTGTATGTGTGTGTGTGCGTGTCTGTGGAAGACGCCTCTGATGTTCCTTCCTGGCGAGGCATCCTGAGAATTTGCAGCAGCTCCTTTCATCTGTCATTGCTGTTTTTTTGTTTTTTTTTAATCCTGATCTCTTAAATTTAGCCACGTCTTTATGTGGCATGTTTGAAATGAAGGGGAGTGTTACTGCATTTTTCATGTGTCCATTTTTCATGCCACTGTCCAACCAGAATCTCCCCTCCACCAATGATTTGGTCCAAGACAAAATGAATCTAAAAGTCTTTCATTTCCCAGATATTTGCTTTGGATATTCATGGTCCCCAGAGGAGGAGTTCTAATGTTTCATTATGCCAATCTGACCTGTATTACAGTAAACCATCAATCAACACATAAAATAAATCTAATGGGGGGATTGCCATGTGTGACATATTCTGAGTATGTTCATGCTCCTCAGAGGATGAAACCTTTCCGTGTGGGTAACTGTAATCAACACTGCAGCCTCTATGGGTCACTAGTGATACTTCAGACTTTTAGCCTCTTGTCTACTCATATTAATTCCAGTCAATCCCTTTCTAATCAGTTTATGTCTGATTACACTGCTTTGTCCTTTTTTCATGTTGGAATTTACTTGCTGTGCATGATGACCTCTTCATTATGCTGACTGGGCATAACAGACTGACTGACACAGAGTACAGGTAATAGGATTAGGATAATAATAGGATTGTTTTTTTTGTTAGAAAAACCTGGATGCATGCCTACACAATGAGAGCAATAAAAGTACTTAGATAGGCAGCTAGAGGTGATGGCAACGTTTAGATAGTTTAGAAAAATATAAGCTACTTGCATTAAATTGATGTTTTAGTTTGTGTTAAGCTGCTAATGTGCACAAAGCTACTAGCCACTAGCTCACCATCGTCCCCTTTGTGTGAAAACAATGTTAATGCTCTGAAAATTGCTGTAAATCTCTTTATCTTTCTGTCAGTCACAAGGTGAAGTTCATGGTTAACCAGAGGTCAGTGTAGACTGGAAGCAGATTGATGAGGCTGAGACTGCATGTGTTTATTTGTGTGAATTGTAATTATTTATACTGTACATGCCAGCAAGGTTATATATCAGCGTTTAACAGCGAGGACGGGAGCGTGACACATTTTTACACGTTTATTATCTGCCCACTTTTATTGAGGAATTGTCGGCCAATGAACAGACCCCCTTGGGGGGGGAAGGGAGCTTAATATAGAGGAGACACACATGCACACAAACTTGTAATGAGGTTAAAGCAAAAGGGGACTCCATCTACTGTACAGCTGTCCCTTGTGAGGAGGTGCTGACATCATCACCGGGGAATCCCTCTACCAGCTGTCTTCTGACATCACCAGGACCAGGAAGCGTGTGTGTGTGTGTGTGTGTGTGTGTGTGTGTGTAGTGTGTGTGTGAACAATGTGCCACAGTTGAGCTGTTGGTGAGGTTTTGCAGTTGTCCTCATCACACCCTGGATTTGTTTGTCCTGCCTCTTAATAGCACTAAAGGTCTCTGCCCTGCTTTACAACTTTTCTGCTGCCTGTCTGGCATAATTATTTGGGGTTTGTGTGGAATGGCAAAGTTTGAAATTAGAGATGGTAGTGGCCTGGTTGCTGTCAGAGGTACTACAGACCAGCCAAGTGTCAAGGTTCTGACATAGTCTTAAATAGTCATTAGTGGTTTTATTTTTCTCCATGCACTGACAGCTTTCTTTGCACTCTTTTTTTTTTTTTTTTTTTTTTTTTTTTTGCACAGCCTGCTTAAATTTGGGGCAAACGCTATATAGATTTGTGATGAATGAGCTGCGGTCACGCACAAACCACTTGTCCATCTGTCTTCAGGCCTTTTGATATTTTTTTTTCACACAGCTGTGGATCTCTGATTTTTCCCTCACACTTACTTTCCTGTCACTTTTCTCACTTCTATCTTTTGAAACGCAGCAGAAAAAATGACTTTCCCTCATGTTGCACTGTCTCTTTCCAGCGTAGTTATTTCCTCTCAGTTTGTCAACCATACTTTTCACGTCTCATCTCCTTGTAACACAGCTGTTTGACACTTTTTTTTTTCTTGCTCTCACTTCAGTTTTTTTTCTTCCTCTGGTTACATTAAGGGAGTTGAAATCTGCAAAACTCATTTTTATTAAATTGTGTTTTCGCTTCATTCGTCACTCTCTCACTTCTGCTCCCTGTCTTGGTGTCTACCTCCCCCCCCTTTTATCTGGTTCATGACCCATCACAGACTTTTCGTCTCACACCTCCAGCTGTTTGAGGCATGTGTTATTGCGGGGAATAAAACCTGGGGACGGGAAGTGACAACACCGAGGAATGCTAGTATAACACTCGGATGGGCCTCCAGGGATTCAGCGTAGGGAGGGAGCAAGCAAGGAGGGAGGAATGAAGGGGTGAGAGGAGTGCAGGTATGTTTGTCAGAGCTTGAGAATCAGAGCTGGGTGGAGAGGAGGTAGAAGGAGGGTGGAGGGAATGAAGTCACTGATTTCCCTCACAAGGTTTAGAGCGAAGGGATAAAGGAAAAGAAAAGGAGAGTAAAGATGAAGATAAACTGATTTGGAGACAAGTCTTCCTGGAGAGGAAAAAGCCAGTTAATTAAAGATATAAATGGGAACGGAAAGAGGAGAATAATAATATATTATCTAGTTACACTGTTTTCCTTTTTAAGAGAAAAACTAGATAATAATGAAAAAGATAGTGGTAGAAATAGAGAAACCAACTCTACACAGTCGTATACAAACATGAGAACTCTCCAGATTTCCTCTTATTTTTCTGCATATTTAATCCACATTCCTACAGGCTTATGTAAGCAGTGTGCTTAAGTGTGTCAGTATTGCTCACAAGTGTGTGTGTGTGTGTGTGTGTGTGTGTGTGTGTGTTGCTCCTAGCGGGTGTGTGCTAATTCACAGTTTAGCCCAATTTAGCTGAGTTGTATACATGGCGTCGCAGTTCTTCAAGTGTAGCCTTTATTTTATCAGCTCAGCTTCATTTACTGGACTAACAAAGGCGAGGACTCTGTAAAGATTGCTGTTATTACTTACACGCACACTCACACACACACACACACACACACACACATATATACACACATAAGAGTGGTGGTTTTGAGCATCTGCGTCATCTGGTGTTGGTAATTGCTATGAGCTTTCTGATAGCACTCTAATTTCTTCCCTATTATTGCACCAAACCGGTGTGTTTCTTTTGGTTTACAGCTGAGAATTAACAGTTCTGAGTGTGTTAAGTGTCACGCTCTATCCTCCCTGTCACATTTAATCTATTTAAAAAAAAAAAAAAACATTTTGAGGATGGAAGGGATGCCTTAAGATATTTCTGTCTGCCTGCTGGCGTGTGTGTCAATGTGGTGTTGGGCTGATGATGCTGAGCTGTCACCAGTGTGTGTTAATGCTGTGTACATAATGTGTCAAAACTGTACAGATTGTGTTCTGGTGGCTCTAAACTGCCCAGAGAAGATGGACAGATACGATGTTTAATTTATTTTTGATTTCTGTAATCTGTTCCTTTGGAGAACACGACCTTCCACACAGCCAGAAACAAGGTCCGCCGTTTGGTTGGCACTTTTTCACCAAACTGTCCTACTGTACCGGTAATACGTATTTTTAAACCATGATTGCATGTCTACCCCTGGCAGTGTTAGTACCATGCTTGACATGTAGTGCTATACTGGGCTACAGTTATTAGAGTTCCAATGAGAGAGATTTAACAGGGAGAGAGAGAGAGAGAGATAAGGATATTAATGGTAAAAGTGGACTAATGCAGTGTGTCTCTGTTTGGATACAAACAGAGTATGACAACGGAGCTGGCAGATCTACCTTTCCTTTCCTTTCCTTTCATCTACTCTTCATGCCGTCACAGACTGATAAACTCTCAGGCCTTATTCAGTTTTAAGAATACAGAATTCATTAAATTATTTTTCTTTAATTGTTGTGTTCTCCACACATATTGATATGTCTTGTTTTTTACTTAAAATCTGAATTGAAGCTTTATATGTTATTTGTCTGGAAACCCAATCAATTGTTTTGAAAATGCACTATTACCCAAAATAACACTACATTATCAATTTTGAGTCAAGAATAATACAATATTACGTTCTGTGAGTGTTGCCCGGCTCTACAGCAAGTAACCTATCAGATGTCTTAGACAGTTTTTGCATATTCACAGCCTTGTTCCTTTATGTATTATACTTTATTTAAAAAGACACACATTCAAAAATGACAGTTCTTTGTACTACTAAGACGACCAGGATAAAAGTGGCTACACCTTCCAAATTTATGTCAAAAATACCTTGTATAATTTGGAAGTTCCAACTATGTTTGACTCTCACATTTGACTCAATCTCTTTGTACATGCTGCTCCAGCAGTGTAAACTGGGATATGGTGTTTCCACTGGCTATGAACTTTAGTGGATAACTCTGCCCAGGTACTTGTCACGCTGTGCTGCGGAAAGGTTTGCTGTGTTGTGTATTTCCTTGACGGCATCCTCACAGCTATGGGGCGCCTGGTGTGGAGTTCACAGGACTACACAAAGACACCACTGCTGTCACACAGATCCACTTCCTGCCTGGACAGGTGAGCTCCGTGCCAGTATTTTCTGAATGTAAAAAAAAAAAAAAAAAGATAATGGTGGCCAGACTGATGTGTGACTTGTTTGCTCCATGATAGGGTCGTCTGCTGTCACTGCTGGATGACAACACGATTCACCTTTGGGAGCTGGTGGCTGCGGCCCCCAGGGAAGTAGGAGGTGTTAAGAGAGAGGGTGTGATCTCTCTACAGGAAGTGGGCAGCTACAGCCTCCCAGGAAGACCTGGCATTGAGAGCTGCAGGTACAGAGCCTGTTTATACTGTTTTAGATATGCAGTTACCCAGGATTTTAACACGGTGATTCATGACTCTCGCTTCATCTTCTCTCTCCTCTTCTTCCCAGTGCCACTCGGGTGACAGTCCTCCTCTTGTTGAGGTCGTGCGACCTGCTCTGCATTGGAACAGAGGGAGGGGGCGTGTACTTCCTGGATCTGCCTTGCCTCTTGCTGAAGGACAACCAGACGCTGCTCCAAGATCAGGTCACGCAGAGGTGAGACTGTCATGTAAATGACTTCAGAGAATGCAAAGGTCAACAAACGGATAAAAATCAAGTGCAATGCGGGACTTTTGTCTCCCCCTTCTGGCAGCTTACGTAGACGGTTCTGCTGTAGCCTACTTGTCACTACTGTTGCAGCTGTAAAACGGTGGATAAATTGTTTTAAGTGTCACACAACCCTTGCAAAATGACTCCTTCCACTATCAGAATTTGATCCATTTGGTCCAATAACATTTGGAAAGTCTAGAAGAGCCACAGGATTAAATTATTTTATCCCCATTCAAGTTAGCAGAGAGCTAACTGGAAGTTAGCCAGCTCTCCTGGCAGAACTTTCTAGTGCACATGCTCTGCTCATAGAACATCGACAGTACGCATACATCCAGCCAGTGTGGGAATGTCAAACCTGACACCAGATTTAAAACTCCATATACTGTGAAATACAGAGAGATTTATCTGGCGGTGATAAGCTTAATCAGCATTGAGTGAAATTGTTTAGCAAGAGCTTGATTGTAACGGACGTTCATTTATATGTAAAAGTTCTGTACTGCAGGTTAAGTAAATATACAAATAAAAAGTAAAGCCAAGTAAGGATTGATAGATATTATATCGATATATATTTTTGTAGCCTGGTGTCATGTGACTCTTATCAAGCATTACATTAAGATTAATATTCTAGCTCTTCTTTATATTGCACCTATACATTCATATATATTCATATTATTCTATTATTCTCATTCACTGTCCTCATTCTCTCCTCTCCATCCGTGTCAGAGTTTGTCTTCTGTTTAGTTCAATTCGGTTCAGTTTTATTTGTATAGAACCATCTCATACAAAATGAGTTCAAAGTGCTTTACGTAAAAACCAAAAAAAGAATAAAACAGCAATAATGTGCAAATAAACAGACACATCCATGCATACATACACATAAAAACACATACAAACAAACATACTGTATAAATACTGTGTGTTCATTTAAGAAAATGCTTGACTGAATAGGAAGGTCTTTAATTTGGTTTTGAAAGAACTCAGTGTTGGAGCAAGTCTAAGTTCAGCAGGCAAACTGTTCTATTCTTTAAGTGTATAAATACTGAATGCCATCTCACCAGACTTTGAAAGCGCTCTAGGCACATGGAGATTTCCACCTTGTGACTGGAGAGATCTGCTGGGGTTATAAACTGACAGCATGTCTGAGATGTACTGTGGCGCCACACCAGCAAGTGCTTTGTGAAGCAAAAGTAGAATTTTAAATGTATTCTGAAAACAACAGGTAGCCAGTGAAGGTTTTGGAGAACTGGAGTTATGTGGTCTGATCTTTTGTCTTGTTATAATTCATGCGGCTGAATTCTGGATAAGTTGTAATCTATGGATTGTTTTGTTTGGAAGACCCATAAACTGAGAACTGCAACAATCCAGCCTGCTCATTTGTCATGAGTTTCTCTGAGTCAGACTGGGAAAGAAAACCTCTGATTCTGGAAATCACACTAAACACTTCCTTGACTCACAGCTCCAGCTGAGCAGGTCGGACACACACACACACACGCATGCAGAGACAAATATCCCTCCTGACCCTAGCAGCAGCAGCGGCAGCAGCAGCAGGCGGGTCAGGGTCATGTTGTTCACGGGGCCATGAGAACGTTCAGATCTCTTGTACGCTGTCGGGAGGGTAGAGGAAAGGGAGCAAGAAACATCATGTAAAACTGAAAAATAATACACTCTGCAAGATGTCAAGTTTACAGTATGTGATGCGAGCGAGGAGCAATGAATCAGATGCAGATATTTGAGTCTTTGGTTGGATTGGTGCACTCAAGGCCAAGATTGGCACATAATTGAGATGTTGAGGCATCCGTCTTGGGATACTGTTGCATTAAATATTGGATTAGAATGTGAACAGATGTTTTTTTGGACTAGAAGTTGTGGGAAAATGGGGGGTGGACAAAAAAAACAATACAGTAGAATAAAGTATAAATCCGTTAAGTGGGCTTTTAAATTGTATGGTGTTTCTGTTATTTTGTCCAGCCCCTCAACATTCATGCAGTATGGCGTCCAGCAGTGTACAGCCATGTGTGAGTGTTCAGCAGTGAACAAGAATAAAACACTGTGGGACAGTGGTGTCGCACACAGCATAAACGCAGATCCTCAGGATAAACTGGCAACGTGAAGTATTGTTTTGTTTTTGTTTTTTATGCATATATGAGAAAGTAGTCTTTATTTCGAACGCGGCAACTTTTCTTGCTGCATTCCTTGTCGATGCACTGGCAGTGTATCACAGAGCTTCTGTTGGGTGTCTTTTTATGCTCTATGACTGACTGTCTTACTGGTTGACCAAACCCCTCATTAACCAGGCTTGTTTAGGGAAGTGGGCAGAACTGAGGCCTAACGAGGGCCCTGATAAGGCTTTGTGTGTGTGTGTGTGTGTGTGTGTGTGTGTGTGTGTGTGTGTTTGTGTGTGTGGTGTGAGTAAAGGAAGGGAGGTTTTAGACAGTGAGGCTTTGTACCGGCTGCCAAAATGCGGTGTTCCGGTCGGGGAAGTGTTTCAGCTGAATCTCCAATGTGCGCACACACACACACACACGCACACACACAGAGGCTCATCACCGGGACTCTGTAGCAGGATGCTGGATTCCCTAAAAATACTTGTGAACAGAGAGACAGAGACAATGGAATGCTTTGTTGGGAATGTTTCTGCCTCTGTGCTTCCGGAGAGGATCTTCCTCAGTGAACCCTACCAAAGCAGTCCGAAGTGACTGTGTGTGTGTGTGTGTGTGTGTGTGTGTGTGTGTGTGTGTGTGTGTGTGTGTGTGTGTGTGTGTGTGTGTGTGTGTGTGTGTGTGTGTGTGTGTGTGTGTGTGTGTGTGTGTGTGTGTGTGTGTGTGTGTGTGTGGGTGGGGGTGGGTGGGGGGACACTGGCTGACTCTCTTTTGCGATGGTTCTGCCTCATCCGACGCAAAGAGCCCAGAAAGCTGCAGTGCTTTCTTGTTTGTTTGTTTGTTTGTTAGATTTAATTTCTGCTGTCCTCTTCCACTGCTTTCCAACCACTATTGTTTCCTCCTCTCTGTTCTCTGTCCCTCTGTCCTTCGCTGAGGGAATCCTCTGACATCTCGAGGGTGTGTCCTGCTCTACATTCCTCTGCTGCCTCAGAGGAATGTCTAGTTCACAAGCTCAGCTCCAGCTCGATGTCGATTTCACTGTTGTTGTTGTTGGACGAGCAGTCTGCGCTGCAGTATTAAAGTTTATACAGATAGTTTTGCTCTCTTTGGCGATTCTGTTATACATTTATTTTAACACTGAATTTTCCAAAGATCTTTCCTCCATGCCTTGTGTCATCCTGCTTTATCCGAATTGTACCTTACATCATGAAGTCAGAATTCAGGCCTCCTCTCTAACAAAATGGTCTTGAAAGTCTGAAGATTGATTTAACTTCTAACTTGATAACATGTATTTAAATGAACAAAATGAACACAACAGTCGTCATCACGTGACCCACGATTTAACTTTGGTCACATGATAACAGGTGGTTGTAAATGGCGGGAAGATTGTGACCCGTCCCTCTTTGGTGTTGAACGTCCTTCTTGATCTTTCTCCGGACATCCACTGACTCCTGGTTGATGACTTTGACAGCTTCCTAGTTGATGCTGTAAACAGGTTTTTTGTCTAGTGTGATGTCATACTTTAACTATGGATCCACCTTTTTAGTCTTTACTCTGAATGTGTGAGAGTGCAGGATGAACTACTTAATCACCCATCAATGATGCAGGCCCCTTCACCGACAATTATTTCAACCTGTTTTACCTGTAGGCATTTGTAATTTATAGCATGCTGGATAAGCAGATCCTTTCTGGTAAACAGGCGACAGATGTGGGAGGATGATGGGAAATGTTTTGTTTCTTCAAGCCTGCCAGAAGACTACAGATGTGGGAAATCCTTAGGGCCGGTGGAATCTCTTCAGGAACATCCTCAGCATGCAGGGAAGATTCTGATTGGCTACAGCCGAGGCCTGGTGGTCCTATGGGATCTGAGTACCCGTCATGCCGATCAGCTCTTCCTGGGAAAGCAGGTACCTGGTGTATAGAATAAAGTTTAGTGTACACCGATGTACGTTTTCAATTTTCCATGATAAATCTTTCAGACTGGAACAATGAAGAACTTAAAAGTCTTTAGCAGCGTGTTACGTTATTTCTTGTAATTGTTACGTTGCTTTGGACACATCAGTGTTCACAAAAATACAGTAGCCGTCTTCCTAAAAGGTTTACTTTTTAATTGGAATGATAAAAGTAATAATAAAATTACAAGTGGCATAATTTAAAAAGTGTTAAAGCTAGCATGGCCTGCTACCAACAGTCTTCCAAGTTATCGACTCATCGGCAAGTAAAGTCCTAGCTGCTCAAAGATGCTCTGATCTCTGATATTAGTTCAGTGGAAACTCCTTCAGTAATCGACAGGTTGTCATTATTCGAGATATATATAGTATGTGTGATTCTATTGCTATGTGACCTGGTGTGTGTGTGTGTGTGTATGTGTGTTTGCACATGTGAACCCCCCCCTGCAGCAGCTGGAGAGCCTGGTGTGGGAACGTTCTGGAAACTTATTTGTCAGTTCCCATAGTGATGGTGGCTACTCCGTGTGGGCTGTTACCAGCGGCAACGCCTATAATCACCAGCCAGTGTCCTCCACCATCCCATACGGTGAGAAATGCATACATAACACACACACACACACACATACACTTCTGTTTCACAGCTAATAGATATTTGAGGCATGCAGTGTATTGTCATCCAGGTCTGGTGATGAAACTGTATTCTGGCATCATCTGGCCTAATCCTATCTAATTTAATCTGGAAGACTATGGCTGAATGAAGCGTGACTGGTGACATATTTGTGAGTCATATTAGAGACTGGCGGTTACAGTTAGAATTGGGGTCAGTGTTAGGGGGATCTGTCCGGTCAGCTTCCTTGTGGGAGTGACTCTGAGACGGTCTAGACAGTGATGATAATCCAGAATATGTATGGGAAAGTTTTAAGCATTTAACCTCCTTTTGCTCTAGATTTTTTTTTTCTCTCAGCTCTTCTTTTTCTTTTTCTTTGCCTCCTCTGGAATGTGGAATAGTTCACGTTTTTTAACTTCACTGTTGATGGTTGTCATCTATTGCAGGCCCATTTCCCTGTAAAGCCATCAACAAAATCCTGTGGAGGACAGCAGAGACAGGGTGAGTGACTCACCCTTATTTTGGGACACATTTTTCCTATTTGAGTGCACTTGATTTATGCACACAGACTTTCACAGTGCCAGTAAATCTTTACTTCTTTATTTTGTCTAATTAGATCTGAGACTTCTTTTTATTTTCTTCTTATTTTGTAGTCTTTGATTGTGCTTTCTAAATGAATTTTCACCTAGATTTTATGTTCCCTTTTATTCAAAAAGTTGTCTCCTGCCCCAAGAAGACTATTTGCTTGAGTTTTCAGTAAGCAAGGTGCTAATAAGAAGCAGTAAAAAAAATGGCAGACATTGGCCCATAATAAACAGCTCATTTGCATTTTCTCCCAGTTTTTCAAAGTAATTAACAACAACAACAACAATGTTGCAAGTGGTATTTTTATAAACTTTAAAATCCAAAATAAACATACTTCCCCGATCAAAAAATAGAAAATAATGAGCCCTAATTATATTAGAAACACCTGCTCTGTGTTTCCCCAGAGCAGCGGTTCCCAATCTGTTTGGCTTTTGCCCTTTTAAAATAAAGCAATATCACAAGTATTTGTGACAGTCTCACATATGTAGGGATTGTTACCAGGTCAACCAAAGAATGATTTTTTTCTGAAGTAATTCCAAAGAAAATAAAACAAAGATTAAAGGAATATGTGGACAAATTAATAGAATTTTGTGTGAATGTTTTTTTTCTGCTTTTCTATCCTTTGAAACACGGATATGATGGCGGATAAAATTGACCTGATTAAAAATACTTTCCATATGTCTGTGTGTGCCTCACTCCAGCTCACCAGTGCTGTTATACAGCGGAGGGATGCCCAGAGCCAGCTACGGTGACCGCCACTGTCTGACCATTCAACAAGATAAAGACCACGTCACTCTCGACTTCACATCCCGAGTCATCGACTTCTTTACTGTCCACAGCATAGAGCAAGAGAAAGGTGAGGAGCTGGCCAGCATTAAAGATGTGTAACTGGTTGGCTTGTGCTTTGGTATCTTTTGATTCCTTACAGTGTTTTCTCTCCCTTTGATTCAAGAATTTACTTTCAGCATCTCTTTCAGCTCGACTAAACTAACGTGTTGTATATAAAGTGTAGTCTAAATGTTGCAGAAGCATCAGCGCTTTATTTTCTGTCTTACCTCTCTTACAGAATTTGACGACCCGTCGGCGTTGGTAGTGTTACTAGAAGAGGAGCTGGTCGTTATCGACCTCCAGACCCCCGGGTGGCCTTCTGTGCCCACTCCCTACCTGGCTCCTCTCCACTCCTCTGCCATCACCTGCTCCTGCCACATCTCCAGCGTCCCACCCAAACTCTGGGAGAGGCTGGTCAACGCTGGTAAAGCACAGCAGGGCCGCCAACACACACACGGGGTGAGAAGCACACTGTGGAGCTCAGTTTGATAGATCACATCATAGACTGTAAAAATAATGGACGTAGCCACCGTGACGTCACCCAATGGTTTGTGGTCTCATGTTTCGAAGCCTCAAGTTTGGCATTTTGACCGTCGCCGTCTTGGATATTTGGAGCCAGAAGTGATGAGAAGTTACCATATGTGGATGAGAGGGTGGAGCTGAGTCTAATGCTAGCTGCTAGCATGGTTAGCACAGTGCATTTGCAGTCTATGGTTAACTTTGATGTCAATCAAAGAACGTAGCTGTAGCTGTTGGCAGGATGCTACAGGATGACAGGATTATTCTGTACATTGGTTTATTCATGGCTGCAGGAATATTCACTTACAGGAAATCCATGATGCATGTAAGCAGCTTAACCTGAGGATATCTTAAACAGAGTATGGCCAGTGGCCAGGGCTACTCATGCATGTACTTTAAATGTAGCCATCAACACTAATCAGTGTATATAGTTACTATACACACCTGCATGCTAACAGATTCAAGATACAAGTTTTTTATTTTGGCTTTCTACCGAGTGTCATATCAAGGCTCAGTTGCTACATCTGTTTGCTAATGGAGAGCAGTATCAATAGGTCATTATTGAAATAGTTTTAAATTGATTCATTCAAGTAAGGATATTGCAGTTATTGCTCATGGTACTAGTTCATCTGAGCTCATACGCTGGCACCTGGACAACCGAGAGGAAACCAGCGGAAGTTTGACCATCAGCCTGCTGGTGATTGTGTTAACTTTAAGAGCAGGTGTGGGCAGTTAAAGGCTTTGCAAAGGCTTTGTAGCTTAGATCAGCTATTTGATCAGTTGCACATTAGACTAACATCCACACACACACTCACACTCACAGCTGGTACGCTCGTAAATCGTCTGTCTGTCTGTGTGAGGCTGAACCAGAGAGACTGTCACTATAACAGAGCAAACCCAACAAAAGCACCGAGCTGCAGAGGCCAGAGAGTTTCTGTTTACACATGCTCATCCATGTGGGGCATGCCTGTGTGTCAGGGCTAGTACATTTTGAGCTGGGGTCATGATAAAATAGAAAGCGTCAGGAAATATGTTGTCAGTCAGTCAAAGTTCAGTATGTGAATTTTTTTTCTCCTGTAGCCTTTTAAGTTCTAACTTTTCTCTAATTTTTGTCTATCTGTGTAGAGTTGGCCCATATGTGGAGGGAAAAACCTGGCACCACCACCCAAACAACAAGAGCTGCTATTGACAGGGTATCTATACACACACACTCACTCACTCACTCACTCACTCACTCACTCACACTGTATAACACACATTAACAGTCACAGGTCGTGTCCATCCTGCAGGTGGATCCAGTTTTCAACAGTTTCTTCATTACATAATCTGGCACAAATCTGATTCTCTCTAGTAAGTGTAAGTGATTAAATGCTGCATTAGAAACAATTCTGATGTGAACCACATGGACATCCTGCATAAAACGTGATCAACATGTGACATGTCCTGAAAAGCTGAAAGCAGTATTTGTCAGGATTTACTCTGGCAATAAACAAATCCTGAGACAACCGACAGACTTTTGCCAACTACAGATGTTTGGCAGAGCCAGTGTTGGCATGAAGCACAATGAGACACAACTACAACATATAAACACAGTTTAGCTAGATAGGTGCTAAAAAAGGATGGGACACCTTTTGTTATTGTAGCTTCTCACATTCATATTTTGATATCGCTGTTAGGTTTTATTAATGGAAATAAGGCTTGTAATCCAAAATACAGTTTCTATTCTATTAGGTGCACTTAGCTAAATCTAATAGAACACAGCTGGACTATATCAGAAACACATTTCAGTGTCATGGAATATAATTCAAAACCACCAAATCACATCCTCAAAATTAAGTCGAGTTGAATCAACACCACTTTGCGTTCTCAACAAAAGTGAGTATCATAAAGATTTATACCATGGTCTGGGTGAATACTCTTTTCTGATTGGCCGGCAGGTGTGCATTAAAACCGTTTGATGCACATGTAGTTCGGCTCAATTTTAATCACCGCTTTAAATTCATCCGCTACCCAACCTGTAACCATAGCAACATCAAAGAGCACAGCTGTCAAGGCTTACTTGTTATGAAGTTTTGAGTAAAGGGGACGCAGCAGAGGAAAAAGAGATGGAGAAGAAAAGAAAGAAACCAAGCGTAAAAAAAAAAAAAAACAGCACAAGGAACTGACACCTGAAGATCTTAAAATGATTGAGGAAGAGGAGGATGAGATTAATACAAAAAAGGCAACAAAATGGGCAGTTAATATACTGAGAGACTTTGAAACACTGATTTGGAGACATACTCTGCTGTTATGCTTAATGACACCAAGGTTCAGGCTGACAGCGAGTACAGTGAGGCAAGTTGTCATGACAACGGCAAGCTGTTGCTTCCTAACCTTTTGATTGCAAAACTTTAACCAGAAATTTGCGAATGCTTTTCATTTATATTGTTGGCAAATGACCATGGTATAAGCAGGATAATCAACTTGTAGGTGTGCATTAAATGGTTTTAAGGCACTTCGCCTCCACATCGTGCCCTAAAACTGTATAATCTGTATAATAATAATAAACACCTATTCGTTGATTATCCCTTACTTAATGTATTGCAAGGTTATTGTATTGGATTGTATTAAATGTGGCTACATGTACTGTGTCCAATAAACCTCAAACAGTATTTTTGACCAAGCCAATCACATGATCAGATGTGCACAATTTTGATTGATTCGCACCAAATTACACTGAATATTCAGATTGTATTTTTGTCGCAATATTTCTTTAAATCTGTGTGTTGACAGACACGAGGATGGCACTGTGCGTTTCTGGGATGCGTCAGGTGTCGCTCTCACACCGCTATACAAACTCAGCACAGCCAACGTCTTCCACACCGACTGCGACCCTAGCGACGACCCTCAGGACCCTAGCGACGACCCCGACATGCAGCAGGAGGAGGAATGGCCGCCCTTCAGGAAGGTGAGAAGCGAGAAGGCTCGAGTGCGTGAAAGGAGGTGAAAGGAACAGGAGAGTTAAAGTCTTTCCTCTCAAGATCTTATTTTACAGGCTGTGGGAATAAAAACAATCTGTGTTTTAGACACACGCACAGTCAGTCCTGTAACACTACATCTGTGGCCTAATTTTCCCATCTGATTGTTTTCATGTGTTTGGTTTTCAGACAGGCCCACCCCATTGTTCCTGTTATTAAAACTTGACTCTGAAGGAACCACAGTCTGATTCAGTTTTAATGGCCTGTTTTCTGTACAGCGTTACATTTAAATGAACTGATTCAGCATCGGGAAGCAGAATTTCATGTCGAGGGGAATCTGGCCGAGCAGGACGGTTTTTTGGTAGATGTTGACAGGAAATGGAGATGGAAGAGCTCGATGAATATTTAAATGAATTTGAGTTGGAGATGTCGTTTCTCGTCGTTTCGGTCGGACGTCCAAGACAAGCGCATATGATCTGGGATCTCTTCTCTAGACAGGCAGAGATTACAGTGAAAGGAAGACGCATAACTGTTTTATTTGGTGTCTAATATCGCTCTTTGATTTCACACACGCACCTCTTAGGCTTGTTTTCCCATTCCTTTTACTCTTCTTTTCTTCCTCTTCGCTCTCCCACTCAGCCCCCCCAACCTTTCCTCATGTATCCTGTGGTAACAGAGCTGCATGTTCAGGAATGTGGCCCTCATATGGGATGAAGAGCCTTTCCCTTTTTTCTCCTCTGTAATGAAAACCAGACCCATCAGCCCACTCTTTCTGTGTATGTGTGCATTAGTGACCAACTTTTCCTACTCCTTGTTTTGCCAAGGCACAACTCCCATGTGAGGGGATTCTATTGGAATTCCTACTGTGTGTGTGTGTGTGACAGATTAATGCACATGTTTTGCTGAGTGTGGATGAGGGGGAAGGAGGGGGGGGATTGTCCTGGCATTTGGTGGAGAATAAGAGTAAAGAGGCTGCCGTAGAGTGAAGAGGAGGAGGAGGAGAGCTTAAGGAGGGCATTTTGACATCGGTCTTCCTGAACTGAATTTGTTTGTGACCGATTTCAGATCCAAGATTTTGAAGCTGTGATGTTGGAAGTGGAGAATTTAGAAGAGAAACATCCTTTTGAATTTGTTTGCTTATTCAGCATGCTGCCATAGCTGCAGTAACATTCCTCTGAAGTGTCTTGGTGTCAGTGCATCATCTGTTTTTCTGTGATGGATCTAGAAAGCCACAGTGTTAACAGATACCGGAAAGAAAGGAAAACAAAGTTGATTTGCATAAACCACTAGTTCCAAATGAATGCAAAGTAAACTATATGCAGGTTTCTGTAGTAACTAATCTTATTATTGTGTGTGTGTGTGTGTGTGTGTGTGTTTGTGTGTGTTTAGGTGGGGTGTTTTGACCCATATAGTGATGACCCCAGACTGGGCATCCAGAAGATCAGTCTGTGCAAATACAGTAACAAGCTGGTGGTGGCTGGGACTGCTGGACAGGTAAAAACCTTCTTACAGTACACACGAAAACAAACACACTGATGTCTGTCACACACTGTCTCAGGTCATTTCTAAAAGACGCAATACAACAAGTTCTTTTAGAAGTTATTATTCTGAAGACTTAATATTTTTAGATGTTTTACATTTTTACGTGTGGATTAAAACCAACAAGTTTTAAGAGTTTTAGTCAAACAGTTACAATTAAATATAGAATAGACAGTCAGAATTTCTATTTTAAAATTATCTATTTACTATAATCTTTGCTAATGTTCACTAGGAAGTTAAATAGTTTTATGATGATTTTATTTTCCTTGAAGGAGAGGAAGGCAGTTGATCAACTTGGTTGGTGTGACTGCAGTCGCACAAGTGCTCTTACACTGAATAGTTGCCCGGCCATGATAGGTACACCTGTGCTAAGTAGAGTTATGTTGATTTTTAACAGGACTAAAAGTTAAAAGCCTTACAAACTGGACACAACAAAAAGTGTTTGGCACAACAAACCACATAATGAAGATTATTGCTATTAGAGCTTCAGGAGTCGTGGGGTTAAAATGCACACAGGATTTTCCCACCGTGTTATCCTCCTTAAAGCTGACGTTTTAAGTGAGCATGGCACTTTTATGCACCTTTTTATGTATTGTCACTGGAGTGTGGCCTGACATTTTTAGTGCACTGAAAACATTCCACTTTTTGTTGAAGGTGAGCTGTTTTATGTGCCAGTAATTTGAACTTTTCGGTGGTCAGTTTCTAGTCGTGTGACATTTCACAGGAACACCATAAACTGAGTACTGAACGAGCCATTACAGTACGTTTCCTTCCACCTTTCATCTCTCCAGGTGATCGTGCTGGGTTTGAGCGACGAGCGTTCGGACCACTTGGTGGACGTATCGGTGGTTGACCTGCTGCAGGACAGGGAGGGCTTCACCTGGAAGGGCCATGACAGGCTGGAGCCGCGCCTTAAACCCGCCCCCTTCCCACCGGGCTTTCAGCCACTGGTGCTGGTGCAGTGCCTGCCACCTGCCTCTGTTACGGCGGTGGCGCTGCATGCCGAGTGGAACCTGATCTCCTTTGGGACCAGTCATGGATTTGGCCTGTTTGACTACCACAGACGAAACGCTGTGCTGGCCAGGTAGGAGCACACAGCCACAGCTTGGGATATTCATTTTCATTCTTGGGTGTTCACGGGCCAAAGCAGGGACGTTTCAGGATTTATACTCAGTCTCTGCTACCCCGCTCTTGCCTTTTTCTTTCCCTTCTGGAAAAGGTTATCTGATAAATTTATGAAATTCACCAAATTGTTCCCCTAGGTGTACCCTGCACCCTAATGACTCCTTGGCAATGGAGGGTCCCCTGTCCAGAGTCAAATCCTTGAAAAAGTCCTTACGACAGAGCTTCAGACGCATCCGCAAGAGCAGAGTGTCTGGGAAGAAACGCACCATCACCACACCCACCAGCAAGGTAAATGTCCGTCGATCTCTGGGAGCAAGTAGAGTTGAGAGCAGTTGATTTCATTTCTGCATTTTGTGACTGTGTTTGTGTGTTATGTGCAGGTCCAAGAGGCAAATGCTGCTCTAGCAGAGCAGGAAGACGTGGCTCCGGTACAGAGAAGGATTGAACCCCGGTCAGCAGACGACTCATTGTCTGGAGTGGTCCGATGTCTCTGTTTCGCTGACACCTTTCTGCGTGACGGTGTGTTAACTTGCTCATTGAGATTATGAACTAAACTTGGAATTTCCTTTTATAAATTCAAGGACTTAAAAAAAAAACCCAAACAAAACTGTCACCTGGGATTGACATATATATGACTTATCTCTGTATCTACCAGGTACGCACCACGGCCCCACACTATGGGCGGGCACCAACTCTGGCAGCGTGTACGCCTACGCTCTGGAGGTGCCCGGCGTCGGCTCAGGGCGTGTGTGTGAACGGGGCGGTGCGGGAGAGAGCAGTGTATGCGTGGAGGCGGTGTTGGGTAAAGAGATCCAGCTGATGCACAGGGCCCCCGTGGTGTCGATCTGCGTGTTGGACGGCCGGGGGAAACCGTTACCGGACCCGTACGAAGCCTCGCAGGACCTCGCCATCGCGCCGGATATGACCAACGCTCACTCTGTGCTCATCGCCTCGGAGGAACAGCTCAAGGTAACGGTTGAAAAAGATGTATTATGATGTAATAGACATGAAATGCCTGTGAGAATATACAGTTACAGTTTTTAACCGTGGCTGTCCTCCTCTGCTCTCTCTCTCTAGGTGTTCTCTCTTCCCAAAGTGAGCGCTAAGACCAAGTTCAAGCTGACGGCGCATGAAGGCTGTCGGGTGAGGAAGGTTGCTCTGGTGGTCTTCAACTCCACAGCTCAGGAAGACTACAGCGAACACACACTGGTCTGTCTGACCAACCTGGGCGACATGCACCTCTTTAACATACCTGGCCTCAGACCACAGGTAGAGTTTGGTTGTACAATTGTGTGTTTTTTAGGAGTATTTAAAGTAATTGTGCAGTTTCATTGGTACATTAGAACACTTGCAACAGCACTTTCACTGGGTTTTTTTTTAATGATGCACTGATATTTTACATATTGTTTGTGTGTTTTCAGGTGCGCTACGACTGCATCCGTAAAGAAGACATCAGCGGCATTGCATCCTGCGTCTTCACCAAGAATGGACAAGGTGAGGAGAAAACACTTTTAATGAAGGTGCAGAAAAATAATCAGACACTGAAAGTGGAAAAAAAAGCATTTTGATAATGAAATTTCAACACTGTGAAATAACAAGAAATAATCTCGGTAATGATTGATTAAAATAAGGCAAGTTTTATTTGCCAAGGCTCTGAGATATCTGCTGTTGAGACTTCTGCCTTCATCCCAGAACTGTGAATGTGAATGGAAATGTGTAAAATACATTTTTTTTAAAAAAGAGTCAACCACAGCTGGTCTTTCCAGAAACAGCGTCCCTGCATAAACTACACACATCATGTGGACAGTTTTTTTATAGTTCCCAGTTAATGACAAGTCTACCTGTCTAATTGTTGTCTGCTTGTTCTACACAGGGTTCTACCTGATCTCTCCTTCAGAGTACGAGAGATTCTCCTTGTCTGCCAAAGTCCTCACTGAACCGCTCTGCTCTGTTCAGCTGGACCGACCGCTAGAGCCCACACCGGCCAGGTAACATAAACAAACACACCGACACAATCATATAGCAGCGGTGTACCTTATTTTAGGACTCACAACTTCAATTCATCCACATGGTTACATCTGTGATGTATTTATTACCCACCACAGGGCCCCCAAATGTTTCCACGTCAGTGTCCTCCAATGTAAATGAACATGACGCCAAGATATTTTGTAATGACTAACTGAATTGCATATTATCTGAATCTGAGCAGTAAAATTAGTCAAATTAACCACATTTGCCGTGGACCCTTGTAAACCTGTCAATGACCCTTGGTGGTCCCTGGACCCCACATTGGGAACCACTAAGCCCTCTGTTCGTAATGCTTTCTAGTGGGTTACCACCAGCTCAAAGCACTCAGCTGCATGTGAAACCAAAGAAATGATACTTTTACTGTAACTGCTTTATTATTACTCCATCTATCGCCAAAGTAAATGGTGTGTGCTCATGTGTCTCCTCAGCGATGGCACGACGACGCAGCCGCAGGCCAACGGAACCCACAAGAACCAGATGGGTCAGGCTGAGGGTAGGTCTGAACACACACACACACACGCACACACACACACACACACACACACACATACGTTTTCTTTTTACCCTTACTTCTCTCTCTAGCTTTCTCTCTTCTCCCTGTTGCTTTTCTTTCCTCTTCCTATTTCTCTCCAACTATTTATTCTCTCTCTTCTCTCTGTGAACCTCTTAAACTCCGAGCAGCCCTTGCAGGGGTTCCACTCTGGTCTCCATGGTAACCATTCAGTATGCCCCAGTTGCCTCTCCTGCCCAGCACCTCCTTCACTGGCAGGAAATGAAGGTTGTTGTGGAGACCAGAGTAGGGTTTGTTTATATCCTAGTGGGCCTATCACCTGCTTGCTTGTTCATTAACAACTTGTAAGCATTAATACACCATCACAAAGTTTATGTTTACAGGCAAAAATGCAGATTTATCAGACTTGGAAAATAGTTAATCTTTGCTTTTTGGCTCATCCACTTTTGATTTGCCACACCTTGTTGAGTTTTACAGAAGAGGAATCCATAACCAATCGTGCCCAGATAGGTGCAGATTTTGTGTTCTTAAAACATGAGATACTGTCAATTCTGAAAGAGGAGAGATGAGGAAGAAGATTTGAGTAACTTTGGATCAAAAATGGAGGCATGCTATTGGATACTAGAAATGTGAATTTCAGTAACAATTCATCTAAAAGAGAGGAAAGTAATAAACTTGTAATATTAGTCCAGCAGAGTTTACAATGCTAGCACCTCTGTGAGACTATACTTAGTCTGACATTACTGGGAAACTTTTCTGGGCCAGTTTGAGTCCTCCAACAACACACAACTATCAGTCACCCAGATGTACAACCAGCCTGCAGACACAGCAGAAACCTTCAGACTCTGACTGTCTGGCCGTCTCCCCCACAGGACAAACGGAAGAGCCTGCGAGCACCCTCTCGTCTCCCATCCTGGACACCCCGCTGGACTCCCCCCTCAGCTGCGCTGACCTCACCCTCGACTCCACCGGAGAACTCACCGTGGAGGACGTCAGGGATTTCCTAACGTAGGCATACACACTAACATGTACATTTACACACAGCTTACACTGTTAAACTGGATTCTAAGACAATAATTAATTTGTGTTTTGTGCATCTGCTGTGCAGCACTGTGGACGAGGCAGAGAATAACCTGAAGAACATCAAAGAGGAGGAGGGACGCTCGACTGGCATCCTCATCAATTGAAGAGGTGAGAAACGTGCACTATAATGCTGTTACTTTAATGCACATTTAACACACCCGTACGAGCAGATGCATGAGCTCACACTTGCTTAGACAACACTGGGTATATGAGAGCGAGCGTGTAGACAAACTCCTCACACAGAGACAGACACCTGTTTCTAATGGAGCTGGTCCAGAGTGTGGAAACTTCAAAGATTTGTTCTGTCTGAGCGCTGCATTCCAATAACAAGCCCCGCACTCTGTTTTCCCCTCCACTCCGTGTCTTTGAAAAGCCAGTGGAGCAGAAATCATTTCCAGTGAGGCAGACTGAAAAGACTGTGTGCTTTTCATACTGTAGCTCAGAGTTTCTTTGTACTGTACTTGGAGTTGGCCCAGGGCTCATTTGTGCAGCTTTATTCACTTTACTAGTTTGCCCAGATTAAATTCCTCATATTTATGTCTTGTCTTATTCAATTTTTGTTTTTAGTAGCCGTGACTAACCCTGCAGTAGAACAGGCAAATCCAAAATGGAGCAGCCTCCATACTAATATCAGTTTTTATTCAGCTGTTACCAACATGTTACCTCTGAAAATACAAATTTGGGGTATACAACGCTGGATTTGACAAAATACAGGACGTTATCGTCATAGTTGTAACATATATTTGTATTTACTGCATGTTGATATTGAAAGCAAAGATGCATTTATGATTAAGTGAAACAGGGGAGCTGTGCCGGGTATGAAGTGATGAGTATATAGTGGAATCTTTTACCCTCTCTGCACTTATCGCACTCATCTGTTCAGTAATACGCAGTGCACTCACAGGAGTCATAACTCAGGAGGTGATGGTTGCTGACATCATCTCCCTCCTCCACCTAATTGTCAACATCTCTTCATCACTTTTTAACTCTCTGCTGCCCTCTGGAGGTGACATCTGAAAATACAGATACTACACTGTAAAAAGCACACTGTACTGCATTTACTTTACAATTTTAATTTGTAAAATGTCACATTTTATGTATTTAATAATGCATATTTTTCAGTAATTTTGTACTTGCTATATAGGTTAGTCATTATCATCAATATATTAGTTATCTTTAATTAATCAATTTTCTTTTTTTTAGTCCAAGAAATGTCAGAAAACGGTGAAAAATGTCCATCACAATTTGCCAGAACCCAAAATAACATCTTCAAGTTGATTATTTTGTCCAACCAACAACCAAAACTCAAATATATTCACAGTACAGTCATGAAAACAGAACAGCAGCAAACAGCAAGATGAAAACAACATGTGTGCTGTACTTTATGAAGTAATTTTATGTTGCCTTTTATGTTGCTTTTATATTTATGTTTAGAGGTACTTTTATGTTATGTTTTATGTTTTTACTGTAATCAGTTAATCCGCTAATTGTTTTAAACTCAAAGAATTCCAATAAACTCTTGTTCTGTCGTTGTATGAGGAGCCGTAATAGAAATCAGATGTGGTGTGAGGTTGCCAGTGTGTCCAATTTAGATCCTAAAAGTTTTTAAAGAAATACACAATTTTCAGTAGTAGTAGTAGTAGTAGTAGTAGTAGTAGTAGTAGTAGTACGTACTGTGGCCTTCTGTCAGACATCACACTGCGTCATACTGCATGCTAAAGAGTTAAATCCACAGACATCAGATTTTGGTGTCAGTGTTATCATCACTAATTGCCCCCAAAACTCCAATGACTCCTTTAGCTTTGAATCAAGCTGTGTCTTTATGTAAAGTGGTGATGATTGTCGCTCATGTTGTCCTCTGATTGTTGTTGAAGTTTTACAGGGAGGGGCTCAAGTGGTCTGGATGGACCGGATTTCAGTGCTGGACCACAAACATCTCCCATCAGCCCACTGGACGAGCCCCCGGCGGGCACTCTGCGCTCTCATGTTAGCCTGGCACAAACTGGGAGGAAAGTCTTCATACGGACAAAGAAAAACAACGTTAAAGACTCTGGTTGTGGCTCCTCCCGCTTGGAAGAACTGAATCCTCTTCTTTTATAACCACTTTGGAAACATGACATCACCTCCCACACGGAGACACTGAACTCTCACACGGCACAGCGTGGCGGCTGGACGGACATTCGAGGTGACGATTCTGATTTCAAGAACTAAAAGGCTGAAATTTCCGTCACGGCTGTGTTGCTGTGACTGCACCTCCTGAGCCCTTCCCCCCCCCCACCCCCACCCCCCGCCCCGACAACTTGATGTTTATTCTCTCCAGCCAGTCGAGGCAGTCAGGCGTGATGACTGTGGCTCAGCTCACGAGGAAAGGGCTGTTACATCCCACACAGGAGAATTAACGGTGACGTTTCTGTTTTTTATTTTTCTACCCACGGTTTTGTGGCGTGCTAAGGGTCGGTCTGAGGTTTCCACACAGTTGGAACTGGAATCGGTGCTCAGTCGCCTAAATGCGCTTGTAGATTCCTTGCACACACTAGTGGATGCGTTGGATTGTTCTGCACATATCACAACACCACAGCCCTGTTTATGAACCGAGGATATCCAGCAGAGACTGAAAGGAAAAGGGAGCATCGTAGCGTTGAAGAGAGCAAAACTAGCAAATGAAGTATTTTGAATATTTGAGTATTGAGATTTGTAGCATTTATATTCTTTCCCCTTTTAGGTGCCAATAAGTGCAGTGAGGAAATATCATCACAAAGGTTTAAACAAGCTCTCTGTCTACTAAGCTCTTCGTATTAATGAAGAAAAAAAAAAAAAAAGAGCGCTGGGTTAATGAAGGTGTTTTGTATTGCAAAGATTGATGCTAAATATGTTTTTGTATGGCTTTTGGGCAAAGTAAAGGTATTTTATAATGACGGATGCTGTAGAGCAGGAAGATGCAAGAAGAGAGTAGTCGAGCTTTAAGCCTGCGTTCACACATGATCACCGAGAGTGAAGCGAAGGTGTTGTTGCAGCTGTTTGGGACTAAAGCAGATTTAGATTAAATAATATTTTTGACGCCTTTTTGAAATACCTTAATTTCTACATGCATGGCCTCAATCGGAAATAGCATTCTTGTCTTAACTATAGTTTTCTATTTGTATCAGAATAATTTGGCCACATGTCATGTAAGGAGGAGGAGGAGGTGGGCAGCGATGTCACAGGAGCGCGACACGGTACGACACACCCGCTGTGAATACTTTAAGCAGCCTCATATTGAGAGACATCTGTGAAACGTTCGGCTGCTCTTCCGGTTTTAATCCCTCTTACATGTGACCCACGTGACATCACTGTCCTCTTCCAATAAGGAAGCTACGCTCACCGGGACCATGCGATGTGAAGTTACAGTATTGTCGAGAGGTCAACAGTGATGTCAGTGTTTTTGAGAATAAAGTTTCTGTTTTTATCCTCAATTTCTGCTCTACGTTTGGTAAAATCAGGACGGATGAAAAAGACGTATTTTCTCTACTCTGCTTATTTTCAGTGACTCAAACATTAAGAGAAGGGGACGAAGGTGAAGAATGTGGTGACACGAGGAGTCTTTGGTTAAATCCTCCCTCCTCTCGTAACGTTACATCATCTCATGCAGAAATCTTTTGACGGGACTCAGGGAAGTGTGGCGAGGGAGGCAAAGTCAGTGTGAATGCGAAGTGTAATGTACTGTGTACTATGATGCACCCAGGAGATTTCTTTGGGTTTCTGTGAATTGGTGCATTGTGGGTAATATTGGCTGGCTACAGAGCTTTGATCACCAGTATTTTTAACCCCCCCTCCCCCCCTTTTTTTTAAAAAGGTTTTACTGTGTAAAATACAAAAATATATACAGTATCTATATCTAGGTTTACAGACAGGTTTATAACTGCAGGCCGATGATAGAGTAACACGTTAGAGCCTCCTACAAACCGCTCAGTATTCAAGCTTTTTGATCACATCACCTTAAACAATATAAGAAGTTAAAAAAAAAAAAAGGGACCTCACTACTAACTTATGTAGCTCAACAGGTAGGAATCATGTTAATGCCTTTTTACTTTTGTGTTAGCTTTTGTCGGTGTTCTGGTTGACACTCAGATAATTAACCCTTTCATGCTACAGCTGGCACGATTTAGCTTTTTTAAAAATTCCACAATTAAGATGAATTTGTTTTTACTTTTGTCATTCAGTTTTGTGCGTAGGATTTTAATCGGGTCATTTAGCATTTTGGCTGATGAAGAATTGTGAATGTTAATAAAATTATTTACTCTCTCTAAGGGACTTGGTGTGCTGTGTTTGGTTTGTACTTAAAAAAAAAAAGGTAAAATATTTCAGACAAGAGTTGTGGCTAATTTTAAAGGCTTTTTGTGCTTTAGTGGAGTTTATAACATGTGCGTCATACACATGCTTTTGTAAAACCTGAAAGTGAGACTATGTATGTTTGGAAATAAGAAATATCATCTTAAAATTGTTGCTTCCCACCACTGCTTAAACGTAACACGCCATGACAGTCACAAGAGATTCAGATCGCTAGATGGTAACTAAGAAAAGCCAGATGACAATATGTGATGTGAGATTTTATTTTAATATAAAATACATAAATAAAGCATCTGCAGGTGGCATCAGGAGCATGTACACATATTCATATACACACACGTGTTTGTGTGTGAGACTCAAACACACTAACAGGCATACAGTTCACCCCACAAAATATAGTATAAAGAAACAAAAACAAAGGTACTGTAGTTGCAGCCATTTGTAGACATATATAGATATACTGCTCTGACCAATGCCCGCATAACACAGGTCACATGATCACAAGCAGTTGTGTTATGTACTCCAAACGATCTGCTGTAGAACTAGTCAAACCGATCAGAAATCTGTTAACCATAAACGAAACTACTGTCCCTTTAATTGAAATATGTCTCTGATATGATGCACTAGATCTCCCATTAAAATTGCATTTAAAAAAAGTTACAAGTTTTGTTCCAAAATGAGAAACATATTTGAAAAAAGCAACACTTTTAAGTTGTAGCAAATTTAGATCAGTGTCTGACTAAAATGTCTAAACTTTAAACCTGTAGAATTTTGAACATCTTGCGTTAACCTTTTCAAAAATTCCATAAAATTTTGGAAAGAAACTCTTTAGCACTTTCTCATCCTCTTCTGAAATCCTAGCAAAGCTCCAGAAAAGCAAGAAAGAAGCTGAATGAAGCCTGTCGCGGTATTGTTGTTAATAAGTAAAGTTAATAAGTCAGGATCTCCCAGTTGTACTGATCGCACAACATTTTAAACATCTGACTTTAAACGTAAAAACGAGGCCGTCTCACAAACTGTAACTTGCACGCTGACGTCTGCTGTGATTTCAGAAGTCAAACGTGTCTCTTTCAGGGTAAATCTGGCAAGAAGCAACTGTCAGATCAGTGGACAACTTACAGAAGGTGAGACCAGACAGACTGGGAAAGGGGGCACACCCCGTTTCAGTGAAGGCGCATTGGGGTAAACACACACACATATCATGTATAGTCATACAACAGAAAAATATATATATATAAACCAACATTCCTCAGAAAAACAATTATAGTGCTGTTTTCTGTTCAGCTCCTCAGTAAAGAAAAAAATAATACAAACTGTAAAATCAACTTTTATCTGCCTTGAACTGCTTCGACTGAGCTGCGCAAAATGGCACTAAGCATGGAGGAGCGATCTATGTCCCTCATCCCCTGAAAAAACTATTGACCATGCAGCACAAGCCACGTGAAAGCAGCGGAACAGATCGATATGTCTGGGATTCACCTCCCTTTGGGTTTTTATAAAGCGTCTGTACACCTTCCTTTATCTCAAAACATAATTCTCTTCTTTCAACAGTATTTAGAGCTGCGGCTAGAAAAGCTTGTAGAAAAAAAATCTGATATTTTGCCGTCTTTCCCAAACAGCAGGAAACCAAGAAAGCCAGCAGCCTCTTGACCGGATGAATTTTCACTGAAAGGGATGTTCTGCTAAACTTAAAATCTGTACAGATGTTTTCAGTTGTTTTGGGGTGTGAGCTGTTATGCGATTAAGAAGACGTGAGCCTGAGAGGGAGAACTCTGCGAGGCTGTTGAGCAGCAGTGTTGAGCAGGATGAGGAGAAGGGAGGAAGTCAGGGTTCAGGTAAAGCTAAGTTAGGCATAGACATCATCATCATCATTATCATCTTACTGGAAGAAAATTACATGGCAGCAAATCAATTTAATGTACGTGTGAGCGTTTTTGTGCGTGTGAATGTTCGTCTATGCGGGGGGAGTTTTGAAAGCCCCCCAGGCGTGGAAGCAGCGTGTGAAGCAGTGAGGCTCGTTTCCCTTCCGCACCAGTCGCAGCTTCCTGGGGTGTTCGGTGTCCTTAGAGCGCATGTGCTGGATGTAAACCTGGAGAGGAGGATGATGAGATGGGTTAGTAAGATGTAGAGATGGATAAATAAAACCAACACCGGCACAAACATACAATCTGCAGTTTGTCACTGACCTGGCAGGCTTTGAGACTCAGTTTGATCTCCACCTGGCTGGTCTGAGTACCGACCCACATGTACACCTGAGAGAAGACAAGGAAGGGAAAAAGATGTAATCCAAGGCCCTGTTCACACCTGGCATTAACATGTGTAGTGATCCGATCACAAGTGGACAGCTACAAGTATGTCTGTTCACACCTGGCATTAGAATGCATCTCCACATGCATCTCGAGTGACCGTCTATGTGCAAATAAACACGTACATCATTTCTGTCTGCAAACAAATGTGTTGTTGTTTTTAACCGGCAGGAGGCAGCAACGCACTTCCCCTGCCTGGTCCGCCAGAAATTAAAGAAGACGACCTTGGCGCGCAGGCTAAATCAAAACTCTTCAGCCCAAATAGAAATCAGACAGCATGTTTCATGTGTATCACATCCATGAGAATCCATTTTGCCTGTTGTTGTGGCTTCTTGTTGTTTTGCACTTTAATATGATGCCCAACTGATTCCACTGTAGAAAATCAAACAAATCCATGATCAATGATGATTACCTCTTTGCCGTTGTCCAGCAACATGATGTCATCATCAGCCAAGTCGTCCTGACAGAAGTCTGAGCATTTCTCTGACACAGAGAAATAACCTTTCTCATTAGAACACCTGAAGGAAGGAGAGGAGGAAAATACATAAAAAAATACATAAATAAATAAATAAATAAATAAATACATACATATTACATATTCATTTATAATGACCTGATGATACCGTCTTGTAAAACAGCTAACTGGCACTCACCTGAAGAGCCGAGCATATTTCATATAATCTGCATCTTCATCATACTGCTTCTGAGAACCAATCCCCACCCAGAAGAAGTTCTCTGGCTCCTCCCCCTCATTAATGACCTAAGGAGACAAAATTGATTAATTAGTTTTGACAAACTATACTTTCAAGCAAACATAAACAAACTACTATAGGTGTTTGTAGGAGACATGATTACATGCATTTAGACTGTGGGTACTCATAACAAGACATGCAGACAGACATGACATAAGCTAAAGCTTTAGCGCTGGTATAAGGGTGTTGTACCACTGGAACTGTCAGCTGACGAGTAAGCGCTGAAATCATCAGCTGAAGAATCAGAGTTAAAAGTAACTGAAATGTCTATTGAAGAGTAAGAGATGACAACACTATTTTTCAGGGTAGTTTTGAGGAATTCAAGTTGCACACAGAATGAAAACGACAAAGAAATCAATATAGGAACCAATTCCTACTAAGTATTCACTCACACACACACTTACCTGTTTGCTGTATGTGTCATCAAACATGCTGTTCATGATGTCCTCAGCCAGTTTGGCTTCATCAGGGTCAGCAGCTCTGCCCACCCAGGTGTAAACGATGCCCTGATTGTCTGTGCTCTCAAATGGTACCTGCAGAAAACGTAGTGTTACACAGAAACCTACGAAGAAGTCTTTGTCAAAGAAGACAGGACTGTCTCAGTGTTAAAACACTATGAAAGTAGATGATCCAAAGAGATTTGACTTTAATGATCCAAAGAGATTTGACTTTAAAGAATCTACTTTTTTGCAAGATAAAATAAAATCCCAACCTTGAGGATGAAGCAAAACTCTGAGTTGAGATTGCTGGAATCTGTTCCAATCTGGATGGTCCTAAGAGAGAGAGAGAGAGAGAGATGCAAGATGTGATGTGAGGACAGAAACTAATTCTTACGACCAATGTGTGTCAGAGCTGGTGTGAACAAATCTGATATAAAAAGGAGACATATTGTATTTACCTGGTGCAAAGTGCGCTGCCGTTGGTGCGTATGTGATAGAGGGAAGGCTGGGCGCCGTCCGTCTTCTGTTTCCTTTTCCCTTTGTGAATGATGAACTTCCTCTTGAAGTGGGACAGGAACTTAAGGTTCTCCTGCTGCTGAGTCATACGCACCACCTGACCAGCAACACAGGAAAACAGTTCTCAGTTCAGAACAATATTATAAAAAACACAAAGAGCAGAGATCAGGCTTCTACTGTGATGGATCTTAACTAAAACTTAAGATTCAACATTAAGAATAGATACATGATTATTTCCTATATTAAAATGATGTACACAAATCTATCGCCATACCTTCAGTTTTCCAGGGAAGAGACTCTCAAACTTCTTCTGTAGGGAGAAAGTGAAGGTGAGCCAGCCCATGTTGGAGGCCTGTCTGCCCTGCCAGAAGTACACCACACACTGGAAGTCCTCCTCCGGCTGTTTGTCCTCCTCCTCTTCCTCTCCTTCACCGCCTCTGCTCTCCTTCTTTTCTTTCCCCTTATCCTTCTCCTCATCGTCCTCGTACTCCACAGGCACCCAGTATCTACAAAAGTACAGTGAGATAAGAGCATTAATTTCAAATGCAGAAAAATCACAGAGCATACACACCTCTGTTACCAGACATCAGCACACTCACACGCTCACTTACCTGCAGAGGAAGACGTAGCAGTCTTGAGTGAAGAAGTGTCCAAATTCCTCCTCTGGCAGGCGAGCAAACTTCTTTCCCTCCAAAACGAATCCTTCCATGCCGTCCAGATCCTCGTTCCACTCCTCCATCAGCTGTTCAGCCTAGACAGAAAAGATAAATATCCAAGAAGTGAAGGAAGAGTTTGTTTTTTGTTCGCTTTATCTTGTTAAAATAGGGAGTTACACAGAAAGGAATAACCATCTGTCCGTGTGTGTGTGTGTGTGTGTGTTGTTACCTCAGTGAGAGGCATGGCCGGCTGCCTGGGCAGGAAAAGAGCTGTGAGGTCGGCTTTCATCTGATCTTTCTGCTCTGCGTCCTTCTTCACCTGGGAGAGAAAACACAGATAAACACACAAATAAAAAAAGCTGCCTGAATTTAAATAAATATATTTAAAGCACAGACATTTTATGTTTAAAAACGAGAATATTTTGAGAACATATTTTATGAATCACTGGACCCATTTCAGTTTATAAGTAGCATTTGACTGGCAGCCTGCTATCACACACACACACACACACACTCGTATCACTGACCTTGCCCTGTAGGTTGTCTCCCTGCTGTACGGTCTCTGCTGCTCTGGTGTAGTCCACCTTCAACACATCGTCCCAATTCTTAAACTTGGACTTGAACACCTGAGGAAGGAGACGAAGAGGAAGAAGAGAAGAGAGAGCGACGATGGTCAACTTCACACTGAGGTAAAGTGCGTAAAACACAAATAAACTTCACAGTATCATAGAATTTAAACAGTGTGTTTACCATTACATGAGACAACCCCAACACCGACCAAGACCAGTACAACAAAGCAGTTCAATCAAGTATAACTTTTTTTCATACCTGACACTCGGTGCCCTCTAGGTTGCGGGTGACACAGGCGTGTTTGGGACGGTGCAGCATGGAGCAGATCTCCTGACCCAGTTTCAAGGCGGCAGCTCTGACGAGACGTGGAGACTTCCTCCCGATCCAGATGAACACGTCAGACCAGCAGTCGAGGATGTACACGCACTTTGTGTCCAGCAGAGACTGCACCTGAGGAGAGAGAGATGGAAAGTGGGGGACAAAGGACAGTGGGTCAAATTTCATGAAAATAGATTTGATTAAAAACTGAAAGAAATGATGTGATCATATTCCAGTGACATACCAGTCTCAGCTCTGGCAGAGTGTCCAGTTTGATCTTGTGGTCTTTGTGCTCGACTGACAGCTTGTAGTTAATCTGAGGCAGCTCCAGGTAGCCCAGACCCAAGCCCACCTACAGGACAATGATAGACATATGACTTCAAGCCAACACTTACCAGATGTACACTCATTTGCATTACACCTATACTATCTTAAAACTGCACTGCCACCGTAGTCCACAACAAGTAAAAAATCACAGGATGAAGTCAGTTACAGAGTAGTAGTACTGTCTGAAGGATTTACCTTGTATAGTTTAGGTCTGACAGGAGAGAAATCATCTGGTACGTGTTTCTTGATCTCCTCTGGTTGTCCTCCCAGCGCCTCCCAGTACCCCGGAGGCTCCTGGTTCTGCATGAGGGTGGTGATCTCTGCTTTCCCCTTCCGCTCATTCTTATTGATCTTCTCTGCAAATAACCTGAAAGATGAAACACAGGTTTGCATCGCTGCGTTTATGAGCTGGAATCAGTCCCCAAGCTGAATTTTAACCCTAGCTTTTGGGGTGTTTATAAAACTTTTGTTGCACTGAAGGATGTATGATTCCAGTGTGTTGGCGCTTGATCTGTGTCTTACCGTGCCTTCGTGGTGCTGCTCAGTGTAGCGTTGGCTCCTCTCCAGATAAAGATTTCCAGCCCTGTGTCCAATAGGAAGACATAGCTGCCAAGAGGAGAAAGACAGGATGTTGTGAACACAATGATCCAAGTTCCACATTAAATGAGTGTACATATCAAATAGCAGTAATAAAAAAAATGAGCGACTAATCGACTGCATATGTGCAATAAATGCAGAAACACGGAGGGAGCAGGCATACAAAAGGCATTAGAAACCTGCATATATAAGGGACAGAGTGTGTGGCAAAATAAGACAGTGTGTATGTTGTGGTGTATATGGCAGAAAGGGTGTGTGAGAGTTACCGAGGATCGAGGGAGGAGGCCTTAGCAGGTACAGACTCCAGTCGGATGTTTTTCTTGCCATAAACTCTGTACAACCTGATAAAAACACAAGAATTTAAAACTGTTTTCAGAAAAACTGCTCAAATAATTATGTATAAATGTGCAAGAGACAGACAAGACCCCGGATAGCAACGCAAACACATCTAAAGAAATTACGATAATAAAGGAAATTTGAGTTGACTTATAAAGAAGACAACTGGATTTGATGTAAGGTGCGTTTTCTAAAAAGATAAGTGTCTTCCAGCCTACCTGACAGAATAGTTTGTGTCCTCCACAGTGTAGAAGCCGCTGGCTGTTCCTCCCTCAATGTAGGAGATCTCATTGTTGAACACCTGCACACAAGACAAACACATTCATCATTTACAACAGCACGTAGCAGTTTATGTGCAGTTTATGCTTATGCGCCTTGATTCATTTGCTTGTATGAACAGTGTGTTTATACGTACGGCGCTGAACTCCTCGCTCTCGTCTCCCATCTCTTCCCTTATTGTCCTGCACTCAGCTCCAAGGAAATTTCTGAGGTTGACTGCGTGGATGGCAGAGCCAGCCTTCTTGTCAATTGTGGATTCCTGGCCGATCCAGTAGTAGATCTCCCAGTTCAGCGCTCCGTTGTCATCCAGGAACGTCTACAATTGCAAAGAGAAGAATGCGGGAAGAATTAGAGGGATACAGGGAGAAAACATGCAGGCGTTCCAACAGTGGTCTAGACTGATCTATTCAGTTGTATTAATCCAATTTGTCTGATGCAAATCTAAGTAATATCCTCTGTAAATGATGGCAGATTGATAGCACTTGTTACCTTGAGGATGATATAGCAGTCAGCCTCGTAAAACTTGCCATGGAAAGCTTCTTCCACTTGCATGGGCACAAAGTTCTCTATCTGCCACACTGATACACCTGGAACCTGTAGAGAGAAGGAAAAGAAGAGATATTTTTACTGATATTTGTACAATGCAAAGCAGCAAAATCTAATCCAACATATATACAGTCAACACTTTAAAAATGTTTTCATTCTACCCAATGATAGAAGAAGAGGAGAGGTGGGGGAGTGTGTTTGGTGCCTTGTTCAAAAGGCGCTGATTGGTTGCTGAAGATGGAGAGAGCGCACACACACACAGACACACACACACACACACACATTACCTGTCCCACGTCTTCCATAAAGAACTCAGAGTAGTCCAGTTGAGGTTTCTCTAGACTCTTGTCCCAGCGCCGGATTTTTAAATCTGCATATTTCAAGTCCCCGTTTTCCTGCAAAATTAGCAGAGTTCTTGGTAAATGAAATGCAGATCAACCTTTTTGTATCCGCTATTCTTCCTCCATCGCAGCCATCACTCTCTCCACTGTCCTTTCATCCTCTGTTATCTTTTTCCCCTTACCTCCATGTTCTTTTTCTCCTGTGCAACGTCACTCATGCCCTTCAGCACCTGCTTTGCCTGATCGTCCTGAGCACAGTCCTTCCTCCTCCTTAGCCTCATCTTCCTCGCCAGGGGATCTCGAGGGCTGGCTCCTGCACACATGAACAAACACGCTCACTTAAAGATAGTTGTGCATATGAGGATACAGACTTAACACACAAGTTCGGCTTTATGGTAGAACCAAAGACAGTGGATGTAAATGTTATATAACAAAATGCATTCATGTCACACACAGTTACACAAATACACACAAACACACACACACACCTCCTCCAGCAGCAGCTACAGTAGCGGGTGAGGCCCCAGCCAGCCGGAGCTGGTTCTGGAGGGAGAAGTCGATGTTGTACCACTCTGCTCCTCTGTCGACTGGTTTAGGAGGCATCACCAGGTTGGGGTTCTCACGCACATCCAGTATCTACAAAGAGGTACATTCATGTGAAAGGGTTTGTGTGTATCAGATTGTGATTCTTCTCCTAAATCAGTAAGAATAAAGTGATATTTAACAAAATATACTATATACATATATATATTAAAGAAGAATTATGATTGAGTAAATATTAGTGTCAGTGTCAAACTAAAAAAAACACACCAAAAACACTTTTTGTTACTGAGCACTATTTGCTTCATAAATTCAAGTTATGTGTAATATTCATATAGGAAGTTGAAATACACTGTATATTGATTTTATTTAATTTTTAAAAATATTCATATAATTTACAGCATCAATATAATGACTAAAAACGACCAATGACATTTCTGTCACTCGATATTACTTGAACAAACTTTATCCTGTTTCTTTTCTTTATCATTTCTTATTGTTGTAAATACTTTCCATTTTACTCAACAGTTTTCTCTGTGTACATGAGGGAGATTACAGCAGCATTCACCCAATATACATGCTATATGTAGATGCCTTGAGTGTAGTATTATCTGAGTAGTTTACTAGTGAGTTTAGTATTTGTACCTCCAAGTCAGTCAAGAAGTGGATGGCCTCAGGAAGCGTTACCAGGCGGTTTTTATTCAGCACCAGCTTCTTCAGCTTGCCACACCTACACAACAACACAAAACCACATATTCACATAACCTCATATTCTTGTGTATTGATAAAATGTGCCACACATACAGAATCTGTCAATACAAATCTATGTCGTTCTTTGGCTGTGTGAAATGAACCCTGAAGGGTTTTTCATAATGATCAACAATTAAGAAGTGCTGAACTCTAAACGATTTGGTTCTTGTGTCAGCTTGTGTTTAGATGGAAAACTTAAATTCAGTTTGTAAGACCGACTCTTGCTGACTCTGAAAATCTGACTCTTGTTTTCTACAAAATAAGATTAGCTTGTATGAACAGCCAATTCATAATATATCAGTCTAGCAACGAAAATTGCATGATTGGGACTGGCAGCTGATGAGTCAGAGCATCCACAGTCTGCTGTTGGGTCCTGTTGGGCTCAGGTTGGGTATCCACCCTCTAGTGTGCGTATGTGTTAAGCTCACCTGCAGAGTCCCTCGGGGATGAGTTCCAGGTTGTTGTTAGCGGCCATGAACTCAGTGAGGCTGGACAGTTTGCCCACACCTGGTGGAACGCCGTCGAAATCGAGTTTGTTCGAGTTTACGTACAGCTTCTTCAGTTTGGACAGCTTACAGATTGCAGACTGGATGGAGACACACAGGCAAACTTTGAAGGTTAGATATTTAAAAATATATATATAACCACTTATATTATAACCACTTGGTCAACATTACTTCTGCCTAATAAGCCTTAGAGATATTTTTAGTTTCATTCGTCCAGATTATTAAATATGCATTTCTTAGATTTGTGCCACCACCCAAATATAACGGAGATGACTGAAATTTTGTTGTTTTCTTCCAAACATGTCTGCTAAACACTGGTAGAAAAAAGAAAGACACAATAATGTGATTATCATCCTTACAGGCAGTGAGGTGAGCTGGTTGCGGCTAAGGTTAAGTGTCTCCAGCTGGGTCCACTGGTCGATGCAGAGGGACAGTTCTGAGATCTGATTGCTGCTCAGGTTGAGTCTCTTCAGACTGCCCAGTGAATAGAGGCACTCTGGTACCCGAGTCAGGTCGTTACATGACAGGTCGACATCTGGAAGAGGACAGAAATAAAAGGGAACACATGTTTGTAACAAGTAGAAAACAAGAATGTATGTGTGTGTGAATGTTACTGGCAGTAACAGATAGATGAAGAGTGTGAGTATATATACAAAGCCACGCATTTATGAAAAAAAAAGTGTGTGTTTGTGTGTGTGTTACCTGCTAAATGTGTCAGTCCCTCCAGGCTGGTGGGCATGTTGCTCTGGGTCCTTTGGGTGTTCCTCAGGTGGAGAGTTTGTAAAGCCACCATGGCGGGCAGCTGGCTGCTCAGACACACAAAGAAAGCACAAAATAAATTCATATTCCTGTTTTCTAACCAAATTAACCACTTTGTTTTAGACCTAACATGGAACCTTGGAATCTCTGGTTGTTTGGGTAAAAGTGTGAGGTGGGGTCAGGACAGAGGCAGCACTGAAGAAACAAAGTCATGTCTTTTTACCGCAGCTGGGCATGCATCAGCGGGTTGTTGTTCAGTATGAGAGTCTGCAGGTGGACCAGGCGTCTCATCTGCGGTGGCAGGCTGTCCAGCTTGTTGTCGCTTAAGTCCAGATACAGCAGGTCTGTCAGGTTGATGAACAGCTGGTTGGGGATGGAGTCGACGCTGTTGTGGCTCAGATTAAGCACAAGCATGTTCCTGCTGTTCTCCAGGTCCCTGGGGATCTCTGTCAGCTGATTATAACTTAAGTCCTAATGGAAAAGAAGGGAAATGTGTAAAAACATAATATTGTTTTAGTTGTTAATATTGTCTGCATGACATGTTTATTGTTTGGGGAGAGTAAAGTAATCAATTGCAAAAGAAGGATCACGTGGATGTGGGTCAGGAGAGGTGATAGGTGTTAAGTGTGGGTGGACTGTAAAAATGTCTTTAAGGGTGTGTAGCAGAGAAGGAGAAATGTGTGTAAGATTCTTGTGTACCAGCACAGAGAGGTCATCAAGCTGAAAGATGTCATCTGGGACTCCAGAGTTTTTCAGGTTGTTGGCTCTAGCTACCACCGCCTGCATACACAGTCAAACACAATCAGGGCACGGTTATAACTAAATAACATATTTTTATACATGTAAACAGTGACAGCACAAGTTAAGAGAGGTCATGGTGGTCAGGCTGGAAAACCCATGTGTAACATCCCTCAACAGTACAAACAAACAACTGATAACAGCTAGCATATCATTTACAAAGAAATCTAAGATATGTGTACTTTTTGTGTATTGTTTTTCTTATGCGTGTGTGTGTGTGTGTGTGTGTGTGTGTGTGTGTGTGTGTGTGTGTGTGTGTGTGTGTGTGTGTGTGCGTGTCAGTTACCCGTAGGTTCGGTAAACTGGACAGTTCTCCATGTAAGGTGGTCAGGCTGTTGTGACTGACTGAAAGATGCTCCTAAAGAGAGAAAAACACAGTCACTGGTTTTGTTTGCACAAATAAAACCTCAATGACACAAATATGTCCTGCAAGCTGTGCACTAATGCCCAGTTGTCTGTAAATAGAATTACATAACTGCAAACAGGATAAAATCAAGGCAGATGTTCAGTTAAACACACTGTAGACACTGTGACTGCTAGTCATGATAACAGACTAATCTTATTTACCAACACATAAGATCAAGCATGTTAGCACAGATCATCTTTTCACCGTGGCCTGTTGAACACATCTTTGGAGGTTCAGATTAGATAATCCCGTCACAGATATTGAGGATCAAAGCAGGACTTTGCTTGCTCTTAATCAGGTGAGGTTTCACTAATGAGATGAAACAATCTGCTAATGCGAGCCCCTCTGTTAACCACATTTATCATGAGATGAACAACACGGCTGTCAACAGTGCAGCGATGAATGGCGCACCAATTAAACCAATCCAAGCTAATATCATAGTACAAAACAACAAACAAAAGTTTAAAGCTGGAGTGCGGGACTTTTGTCTCCCCCTTCTGGCAGTGATAGTAAAGGGGGGCACTCGGCTGTGATTGCCTGACACAAGCATTCAGCGTGCTCTCATGCACACCCCAGATGACAGGCACACAGAGAGGGCCGGTAAAAACGGTTATGATTTGATGGTCCACCAGCCCACTGGGATTTGTCCCAAAACAGTATGCCTGATAGCCAGTACACCACTGGCCATAACCTACTGTTGCAGCTGTAAAATGGTGGATAAATTGTTTTGAGTGTCACACAACCCCCGCGAAATGACTTGTTTCACCATCAGAATTTGATCCACTCGGTCCTATAATATTTGGAAAGTCTAGAGGAGCCGCATGATTAACAGCCAAACAGCCAGTGCAGGAGTGTTGTCCCTGACATGAGATTCATAAACTTCATATACTGTGAAATACAGAGAGATTTATCTGGCAGTGATAGGCTTAATCTGTATTGTGTGATTTGGCAAGGGCTTGAAGGTAACAGACGTTCATTTGTATGTAAAAGTTACACACTGCAGGTTTAATGAAAATAATCACCTATGACTACCATGTACCACTATTACTACTACTGATTATAAAAACGTTGTAATAGTGGTATAACTGTATTATGACAAACAATAAAATTTCACATGAATATGAGAAACATTACTCATGTATGTTGTCTTTACTGAATGGGATATACTGCTCCTCCACCACAAAATCTTGAGTGGGTCACCAACCAACATCATTTTTAAAAAACCTTTTGAACTTTCTCTGGATTCAAACTAATTAACTGGGAAACTCACATAGTGAAAAGAGAACAAAAGACAAAACCAAGTGGAGAAAAACTAAACAATTATATCAAGGGAGAAGAGTACTGATTCACTATAATAAGATCTGATTAGATCGGATGACAGAGCAACAACACTAATGTTATGAATTAATGACTACATGTATAGAGATGTGAAACCAAGCCAATAACTAGAAAAATAGCTCTGAATGTCTCACCAGCTTCTGCAGAGAGGCCAGCTCCTCTGGGAGGTAACACAGTCCTGTCCTGTTCAGTTTCAGCCATCGTAGACTGCTCATACACTTGACATGCTCTGGGAAGTACCCACCCTGTAAAAGATGGAGAGAAAGGAAGAGGTGGGAGATGAAGAAGAAGAAGATACATATTGTCAGGATGAAGAATGAAACAAACTTTATTTACCAATGCTGTGTTTTTTTCAGTACAGCAGTATTAAACTGTGATGAAGACCTTTAAAACACAACACTGATATTTATTTACATTAACCTGAAATATTTAGATAAGATCCAAGACGCAGTGTTACCACAGTACATGGAGATTTGTTCAATAACAACTGGCAGAGAACATTTCATACAATGCCAGCTAATAAAGTAAAAAGACTCTGTCTTGACTGTAAACTTTTCTGAAATGTTCAACATCATTACTATTACAAAATGTGTGAAAACGTCTCACTTTTTACCTTATAAATGCAGGAGAATGAGAGCAGTAAATTTAGTGAATGTGTCTAAATACATGTTCTTGAGTAAATGCAGAAAAAAATTCTGGCCATCTGTGATGTTAAGTGTACACTCAGGATAGGAAACATGACAATTTCCGTTTACAGTCGTTATAAACTCAGACACATTGTGGCAAAACTGATGTAATCATACACTCACTGAAAATAAGACATGAATCATCAGCCTCACACTGATAAATCAAGAAGTTATTTCACCAGCTTCTCTGTACTTAAGTCATACTGACATAGCAGGAAGCGTTAAGTAGCTAAACTCTACACAAATAGTCCTGTCAGTTCAAATCATAGATGTATTATAAGATCTTACATCCATGGTTAAAATAACGTTACATGCCAGGTGATCTCAGCTGTCACTGCTGCCAGCCCGGGCTGCTTTTCTTTCCCTATCTCCAAATTTAGGCCTGCAAAGTGTGTCAAAACCTAAAAATATGACGACATTGGGTAGCTGCAAGCCACTCAACAAACTCTGTAATGTTACATATTGTGTTTGGCCATAGCATTATCTAGCTGATAACATGTTCTGACACGGAGCTCAGACAGACGGAGTGAGCCAACAGTGAAGCTAAGTTAGCTAGCGTGACGCTGGAAATGAGAACCACCTCAGTTAACCTATCTCCGGCTACTCAGAATAATCAAAGTTAACAAACCCTTTCCCTTAAGACAAAAATCTGTTAACCGCCCGACAGGACGCTGTTGGCCGAGACCTGTGTGGCAACGCTTGTCCATGTTAAAAACCCTCTGACAACTGGCTAACGCCCAATGCTAGTAACGCTGAGCTAAGCTAGTATTGTAGCGAGCTTTAGCCGTTTGTTGTTCTGAGTCTCTCAACTTGGATTAACTTTAGGTGGTTCGCTAGGTGTGCTAGTTGCCAGAAAGTTATGGACATAAAATCAACAAATATTGCTTAAAATCCTTACTTTAAAGTCGTTTCCACTGAGGTCTACCCCCCTTATAAAGGGAAGAACTCCGGTGGCAGCCATTTCTGGTTGATGTCAGCTGCTCTACCCTCACCAGTCTATTTTGGTCCGGTGGGCCAATTTTTGTTTTTTTTCTAGGATGGCGAAGTGATGACCCACCCTACTCTCTCTCTGATGGGCTAGTATTCGTTGTCTTCGTTGGTTGGGTTGGTTAGGTTTAGGCATGAGGAGTGAGATTGGTTAGGATTAGGGCAAGAACATCGGAATAAACCAATAAAAAGCAGAGTAGGGCGGGTCATAACGTCGCCATCCTAGGAAAAAAAATATCGCGGTAAATCTGTCTGCAGACTTGCAGACGACGGTTTTTTTTTTTTTTTTTTTTTAAAGATTTTTAGCGGCGCTTTCGGTGCAATATGGCCACATTTTTTGTTTTTATTATATAATTTAGAAAGCATCACTTATAACATGTGCGACATTGCTGTAAGACAACAACAGAAAACAATTAGGTATTATATTGAAGTAAAGATAATTTAACAGAAAAGGTAGCCAATATAATCAGATTCCTTTAGAGAAAATCTTGGAGCATACTGACTGTACGTGCGCGTTTCTTATTTCAGACTCTAGACTCTTTTAAAACAGTCTTTTTTTTTCTTCATTCAGGATTTTTTTCATTTTAACAGTATAGCATTATATCATTGGCTACCAGCTTAATTGAATGGTTGGTTTGAGTGCCAAAATAATCCTAATTCTCCCCCTCAGAACCCTTATGTATACTGACATTCATAAAATACATGATTAGTTGTGTTTCTTTACAAATGTATTTCACTACATCCATGAACGTGTCCCACTTTGAAAGGAGGACTTGCGAGTCAATCTGCCACAATGTTGAAAAGACGAGACGCAAAGTGATCAGTTTAACGTCATATAAAATTACCTTTATTCAAAAAACAACAAACAAACAAACAAACTTATTTTTCTTCTTCCTCTCCTGAACTGTGGGGTACTAGATTGATAAAAAGTTGCAGAGAATACTTTGAGTTCAATGAAAAAGGACGACATATTGAACTATGTTTATACTGGTGACAAGAAAGACCGTCAGCCGTTGCAATTTGTGTCAAGTCATCAGTAGCGAGGCTAGCTACAGGAAATTTACAGATTTCATTCAAAATAAAGCTATTTCTCAAGGACGCTTACAATGTGTTGCGGACGTTTCTCCGTAAAAGCTTTTACTTTGAAAGTTATGGAATCGGAAGTTTAGCACGTATTTTTTTTACACGTAATGACATCACCATTGAAGGACCTCCCAGTCAGCTGTGCCATTAAGGGTCCCTAGCTCTAGCCCGCTAACAGGAGAAGAAAAAAGGCTATTTTAGGGCTTAAATTATGGATAAGAGTGCTACGAGATACAATGTACAGCTGTATATTTATGATCTATCCAGAGGAATGGCGCGCAGCCTCAGTCCTATCATGTTAGGTGAGTACAGATAAAGAAATCCGATGCAGCCTGGCCTTGGGGAAAATTAAGTAATAATAACAAATAACCGGATGGAGGTGTTTTCTATGCTGCTGTTACTATGCACTGTATAGATCTACGTAGTGATCAAGGTCTATTATTTTCGTTATTGTGCAAATAAATTGCGAAACGTGACGTGATTTATGTTACTACATCCTAAGAACTAGTTAAAAGGTCGTTACCGGGGTAAAATGCCACTTGTTAGTTACAGCTCCACAAAGCTGTATAGTGTCTATTGTTAATATTCATCTGCCACCTCATTCTTCACACGACTTTTCTCCTTTCTGTTACAGGAAAGCAACTGGATGGTATATGGTATGAGTCTCCTTCCTGCTACTTTGACAGTTACTGGTCTGGGACCGTACAGTCAGACTTCCTGGGTCATGTAAACTATGTTTTTCCTGTAATGAGTGGATCCATCAAACAAAAGGCCTGTGACCCATTTTTGGTCCCAGAGCAGATAAGATAGGCATTTAAAAACTGTAAAACACATGACTGTTAGGAACAGCTTCTGGCAGTGTGTCTATTTCTGTCCAAATTTTGTTTTTTTGGGGAGGGGAATTTAGGAGTGAAGCATAATTAGTCACAAGGGTTGTAGGATAGAGGGATACACTACAAAAATTAATTACAACACTTTGTCACAAAATAACAAATCACACCTCAATCAAACATGAATCTATCCAAGGCTAGATTGTTCCTTTAAAGTGTAGTAGTTATTAGTATAATAGTTTGAGACTGAGTTGTAACTTTACATAATGCTGGGTAATATCGAGTCATTCTGCCCTAGATTTACCACAGAGAAAATGTGCTTTTTTTTCCAGGCACACAGCCATAGTGGCATACGGTGATGAGTTCTTCTTCGGAGGGGAGGGGATCTCCAGCTGTTCGCCGGTGAGTCTGTAACAAGGGAAGAGACTCTTGTTTCACAAGTCTCATCAAACAAGCTTATGAAAGAAATGTAGGCCGTCTACCGCAGGCTGCTGCACACCGACAGAAGATAATGGACTGTCATAATTTCTTTTGGTGCTAAGTCCCTTCTATTTGATGTAAAATCATACACAGATACACAAAAAAGATACATAAAGTTTCTAAGTGAGAGTAACTATAGTGACAGCAGAGAGGCCTACAAACACCCAAAGGGTTCTGGGTTTGATTGCTATCACTCAGATTGTGTGTGCTACGTTATGTGTGTTCTTATTTTCAACAAATCCCATGAAAAGACCAAAACTAGCAATGTGTTAGTCTCTTAATACTTTCTGACTTCCCTGCCTTGTCTGTGGCACTCAGCCTCAAGCCCATTAGTTCTCGCTGAAGATGTAAATCTTAAAAAATGGGTCATTGTTTTTACAACACTACAGCACAGTTTTTTTTAGCAAACACTACTCAAACAGGAGTAATCGGTTGATTTTCGGGGGACTGTTTTCAGCTGTGGAATAATAAACATTTGTTGCACATATGTGAGATTGACTCAAAATGAACTAGCGTCCATGTTTACCGTAATAAAGGAACATGTCTCCCCATGAAACAGTATTTTTTAGTAGTTTTTGGACAATATTTGAGCAATATTTTGAGCTCTGTGACAGAGAAATAAGCTTTGGATACACACGCAATACTTCAGTCAGCAGCATAAATAACTGCGTCAGTAGTTTTGGTTATTTTTAACAGTTGAACTGTAAGAAAAATATAAAAATAACAGATATTTCCAGCCTTATTCTCTAACAAACCTGTTGCTGGAGTCTGAAATAGGACAGACAGAAAAAAGTCTGTTGGTAGAGAAACTGGTACACCATGGCAGCCTCCTCTGAGATCAGTTTCTTCCTACATGATTGTGCTAAATAGCAGGTTTAGAAAGATGCTTCTGTCCCTGATAAAACCTGATGTTTGAGATAGCTGAACGTTTTTCTGCTATCAGATCACCGTTCCAACTGTGCTGCAAGTATTATCCCTTGATGATGATGTAATTTACCTTTTAGCAATCATCCACATACCAACAAACAATGAGTCTAGAATTGCTGTTCTTTTAAATTGCTGACATGCTATTGGTGGATGATCACAGTTCAGTTCATCCTTAGACATCCTTTTGTGTCAGTAACTATCGAGCTGATGAAACATCAGTGATTTGGTTTCTATTTCCAATCATTCTAATATAATATTTGAGTTTTGTGAGACATGTTCTTTTTGTGTGTTCGTCAGGGGGGGACAATGCTGGGTCCTCCAGACACAGTAGTGGAACTGGGTGAGACCGAGGTGTCTGAGGAGATCTTTATGGATTATCTCTCTTCCCTGGGAGAAAGCACATACAGGTTAAGTAACTGTTTTTCATCTCATCCTTGCACAGTTTTTCCTCTTTCCCTCATACAGGAAAGCTACTAGTTCTTTTGGTCCAGGCCACTAAACTTTAGTAGTGAGAACAAAATTGACACTATCAGCGCTTGCAGTGAAAACCACCTTATTTATATTCATATTCAACAAATTCTAAAACTTTGACCCATGCTTGTGCTTTGACAACTAGCTTTTCTCTCTTGTTTGTACCTCGTGCAAATATTTCAATGAGCCACATTGAATTTAAAGAGTTTAATGTCCCACATGTTTAAATGACACATTCTTTGTAAAAATATAGTAATCCTTAAAAAAGTTGGAGTCTCAATACATTTCAATGTTTGTTTATTGTAATGTGTAGTTAAATTTATAAGTCTGATCAGTTCAGTCTGGGTTAGATGAATCAGTCAAATCTAGTTAGGATTTTATACTCACTAGTCAGTGCAAGACATCTGTTGTGTAGCATCAACTGTGAAGCGTCAACTCTCTTCCATTCTTTCTTGCTTCAGAGGTGACAGGTATCGCCTGTTTGAGCACAACTGCAACACCTTCACCAATGAGGTGGCTCAGTTCCTGACTGGCAGGTCCATCCCCTCTTACATCACCGACCTTCCGTCTGAAGTCCTCTCTACGTGAGTGTAAACTCAGTCTGTCAAAATTTGTTTCTGTGTACCGATAGAATCTAAGCAAGACGGCAGCTCAGTAACAGCTAAAATTGTCATCATGCCTCTCTGCTCTCAGGTACACTGAGATTCATAATTACATAGAACTAAATCATGTAACATATGGATTATTATAACAAAGGAAACATGTGGTCTGTGCATCTATTTCAATATGCTGTCATGCAATCTTGAACGAAGTTGCACAAATATCAAACTTGTGAGCCAAAAAGTAAACGTGATATGGCTCTCAGAGGAGTTTGGGTTTATACTGGTCACCAGTAGAACTGTTTTGAAGGCTCACTTCAGTCTTTTTTTACATTCACATGGCCAATCATAGAGGAGCCTCAAGTTCTACTGCAAAGTCAGTGTGACTTTGCTGCATATATCAGAAAACAGGCAGCACTAGTTGCTGCTGTAATAGTGCAGATTACAATAGATGGATAATTGGTGACAATGATCTGAGCTTCACCTGCAATAAGAATACAGTAAACTAGGCCCATATGTTATATTGGAGCTGCTGGCACATATATTTATAAACATGCCCTCTGAAGTTTGTTTCATAAGTGATAACTCTATTCAGATGCACCAGTGAATGGTAGCATAGAGTATTACAGAGTGGACTACTGTCTGTAAATGTCACATTAAATATGGTGGTTTCCTCACATATTTTCTCTGGCAAGACCTTGAAAGAACAGCTACTCAATTGTGAGTCAAAAATTCACCATAAAAGCCGATTCAAATGACATTTCCTAAGTAGAAAGATCTTATAATCCCACCACAAAACAAAAATATGTTTGTGTCTGGTGTAGCTGCAGACACAGTCTATTAATATGCAGGGACATATTAGGTTTAAATTTATGGGATAGACCTAAAATGCAAAAATTGTATACTGATTCAGTTCAAAATACGGATGAAATCTCCTTCTTTCATCTTCAGACCGTTTGGCCAGATACTGCGGCCCATTCTGGACTCCATCCACATCGCCCCTCCAGGAGGTAACGTCATCAACGGGGGAAGAAACATCTAACATGGGAGAGCAGCGATGTCATAAAGTGTTTTTAAGGTCACTTCCATTGTAGTCAGTCAGTGAGAAGTCTCAAATTCATCATGATTTATCATACTTTATAATTTCCTCCATAAAGTGTAGCTGGTATCGTGAATGCTACTTAGGAAGAACTGACTGCCCACTTCATGAAGTTTGATTTATTCATTGGTGAGGTCAAATGCAATGTGATGATAAGTACTCAGACAGTAGAAAAAAGCTAATGGAATTTCAGGTTATAATAGTCAGATATGCTAACTAAAAATTAAGTTTGAGGAATGTTGCCTCATTAAAAGTACATCTGTGGAAAGTCAGATTATTAAACTTTTTCAGAAGTGAAGAGTAACAAAATATATTTCATCTACCAATATACTGAACAAAAAAGAGGCACTGCAACTTTATTTAGCATTTACATTTTGTAAGACTATAGTTTTACTCATTGACTGTATAAAATATGGACGTCATGACAGCACCCCAAAAGTGAAGCCAAAACATCTCAATCACCCACTGGTGGCTGCAGTATAGGTCATAAATCCTGCCCCCTCCATCTCAGCATATGGGACATGAGCCAAACTAAAAAAATCAAAGGACACATCAGGTCAATTTTTCCCAAAGATGGTTTCTGTCATTTTAGGTAGTTCTTGTCATGCTTATGTTTGTCCATGTGTTCATTTTACTGATAAGTTTGTTTTTAATTAGTTAATTGATAATATAAAAAGGGGGTGTGAGGTCATGATTGACAGCTGTGACAGCTGCTCTCAAACCTCCGTCAGGTGGCGGGACGGCTGAGGGTGCGTGTCCTGTGGACCGCTATCCCACCACCTGACTCTACTGCTCAGAATCTGGCGTCACACAAGCAAGATGGCCGCTCTGGGAAAGGAGATATTTTGGCTTCATTTTTGCATAGCGGCAGGAGACGCATCGTCCATATTTATATACAGTCAATGGTTTTACTCCACAACATGGAAATATTGCACTATTTTCTTTGCTTCATTTATCTAATAGCTGTGATTAAACCTACAACATTAAAATACCTCTTGCACATTGGTGCATAAAGCTAATTTAGTACTTCTAAAGGTGCAAAACACTCCTTTAAATTGATTGTTGAAGTTGCAACTTTAAGTATTTTCCCTTTTTAGGTATTACAATGTTTATTTAATACAATTATTTTTTGACCACTGACATTATTATACTGAATCATCCTCTGCTGACTACAATGGAATTAATCTGAGTTTGCATAGATATGTTTAATATATTGATTTTCAATAGATGCAGGTTTATGGAAAGCAAGAACAGGATAGTTGCATTTTGGAAAGTCTTTTAATGTCAATCATTTTTTCAATTATGCACTTTTATGTTTTATTTTACTTTTTTTGTTATTTTGTAGCTTCTAGTTAATTTCATTTTGTACTTGTTATATTTGTCTCTTCTGTTTCTGTTTGATTCAGCCCAACTGTGGTCACCTACTTACCTTATATTATCATTCCATTGGTCACACAGTTTGTGACATGCAGCAGGTGATTGATGCCTAATTCAAGATTAGAGGTGATATCAAAACTTGTCGAATCTATATCTCTACAGCAGGGCTGGGATCAGTTCATTATAAATTCTAGTTATTTCTGTTTATATGAAAGTAAACCCTGGATATTATTTGTTAATGGCCGAGTTGATTACAAAAGTATATATAGCAAGCAGGACAAGAAGAAACAAGCCCTCGCAGTTCCACAGTGTTGTAAATCATTTCACAGACAATCCTCATCCCCTTTTCTTTGAAAACAAAAACAGCATTCTTCATTATTTCTCAATAAGTTGAACAAAATTAAGAAATTATGAGTTTTGGTTTTAAATCTACCCTCTAATATCAGTGAAAGTGAACTGCATCACAGCCCTGTTATGACATACGTTGTCAAAGGTGCCTCTTGGCTTGTGTTACCAGCTCCAGAGGGAGACGCAGTGATTATAGATACATTTTGTTATACTTTTTTTAATCCATAGTTGCCATCTGATTAATTCTAAACAGCACAACAGATGTTTTTAATGTAAATGTGACCATATCTAGAACAGTGTCCTAAACACTGCTTTGTGTATAGTCAACTTAATATCAACCTGCTTAAGTCCTTTATTAGCCACCAGAGTGTGTTTGATATACAATACACCTCTGTGCCTTCATTTCCCTCTGCTTGGCTACAGTCATACTGTTTGGGAGTTGGTTTGGTTATCATATAGAACAGATGGTATCTTTCAGTGCAGTCTGTGTTAAGAATCTGATGGTTAGTTTTAGAGTATGAAAACTCCAGAAAAACCTTTTTATGAATAAACCTAAAGTACACTATTTAGCTGAAAGGTTAGAAATAGTAACCTTCAACTCAGTGAAGCAGATCAATGTCTGACTCACCATACGATCAAAACCATGGATTAAATTCTTAACTGTAGGAAATTACGCAACATCTGGATCCAGTAACACTCGTAGCCTATAATCTCAGTGCATTATACTCTGCCATCAGAAAGAACACATACAGTAGCTGTCTAATGTCAAGAGAATACATGGATCACATGCATTAAGGGTTTATCTGATTAAGATAATGATACACACATGAACCACATTGAACCTCATGAGCCTTTTCCCTGCTGATACAGAGTGGAGGATCAAAAAAAGCACAGCAAAACAAGAAATCTCAAAGACTGATTAAACCAGCATTGACTTTCATCTTTTCATGTTCTCCTGCAATAAATGAACTTTACACACACTGTACCTTCCAAGCAGTCACCATCACTTGGCACTCAAGGCTTGATTATCTCTCTAGTGTACATGCACAAAAAGATTGGATGCACAAGCATTTCAAAACTTAATTTTAAAAAAGTTTAACCAAGTATTGGGCTTTTTTAGAGATTAACAAATTGAGCTTAATCCCCCCCCCCCCCCCCCCCCCCCCCCCCCCGAAGAGGCTAGAAAGCTCAGGTAAATCTGGGTTGTGTAGTTTTGCCTTCCGCTAACCAACTAACTGAGATGCTAACCTGACCACAGAAATGTATTACTGCACAAGTTACCCTTTGTTGCTCTGATGTATGTTGCTGCCGGCTGCTACCTGTAATGTGACATTGCAACAGATATTTATGGATATTATTCCCTATTTAAGTAATCTAAGTATGGTAGATATGTTTATGCATATTGTTTGTGTAATTGTTTTTGTAATTCTACCTATACATAAAGCCATTGACTGCAAATTTGAGAATCTCTGGTGTTATTTTTGACCACTACGAACAGCTTCTGGCTATTTTCAGTGTTTTAAAGTGCACCTCCGAAGCTTTGTGCATGCATGTTTTATGTTTTGTTATATGATAGAAATACATGGAATTACACTGTAATTTGCATGTGTGTGTGAGATGAGACTAATAATTTATGTTTAAAGTTGTCAGTCATAAGAAAGTAAAAATAGTCTAAGTGCAGCCGTACAGCAGTTCTTTGAGCATCCACAAAGAGGCAGTGTTGCTCTGTCTCTAGCTTGAGATGCAGCTTTAGGATGGAGATGGATTAACCATTAAAATTTTAACCAAAAATTAAGTCTATATTGCTACTACATCCCTCCCTGTATTCTTAAATTGCTATCAAGACCTAATGATCAAGGCTCTTCACTGCTAATCGGTCCAGATGACCAATAACCAGCACTAAATGAATGATGTTCTCATGAATTAACACTTGGCTATGAGTGAGTGTGTTTTGAAGACAGAGAATGCAATCTCAGCTAAACTCGCCCTTGGAAAAGCAAAAGGTTGATGAGAAAAGGAAACGCACAGAAAATTAAAATGTCTGGATTTGATACGGACTAACAGCTATATTAATAAGTGATAATTAAAATTTTGACAGCATAATGGAAAGAAATATTTAACATTTGACTAATTTCTTTGCTTCACAATGTTGGCAATGCCCTGTGGACCTAATTATTTCCCCTTTTCTCACTTTACTTGTTCTTTAAAACAACTTCTTCTACCCTGAACAAGCAGTGAGCAGCTTTACATCTGGCAGGAGTTGACAACAATAATTGAAGTCCATCATTGTTCGGTCATTTAACATCCATCACAAAAATAAACCAGATCTCGTCTGTGCATACAGTTCTATCATTATGTCAACTTAACTCTGTGGTATCAATCATGTTGTCAAAGAAGATGTCACTTCTCCAGATGGCGAATATATCACCGTTGAGCAAAACTGTTGTGCAAACAGATGTGAAGCAGACTTGTTCCATGGCCTTTAGATCAGCACCCCTCCTAAGAGAGAGTGGATAATAAATGCATACAGACCTAGCCCGTCTTTGCTCCCTGCGGGTGAGTAGCTGAATCAGCTCAGTTAGTAGCACAATTATGAGTGTCCATGTGACTTTGGCAAATGTTAACCTTCTCTCCAACTTCAAGGGTACTGTCAGGCTGGGCCAAAGTTGTTAGCGCGGAAGTACCTCTGTGACAAAACTCAGTGAGTCACACTGACCCTCCTGCTGTGGTGACAAATCCTTCCATGACACATAGGGGTGACTTGGCTTCTCTTCCTATAGGCTCAGCTGTAGTGCAAAGTGCATTTTACAATTACTACTGCAAAACATTAAAGCCAGGTGCCCTACAGTTCAGCTAATGTGTCCTTAAAAAACAATTACATTTTGGATGGGTCTGACTATGAAAATAAAATGAATGAATTTGACATAACATAATAACATAATTTTCATCATGTTATTATGCTATTAGCAATTACTACGGCTAAGTTACATAATACACACAATGTAACATAACAGTAGAATTTGAAAATTAATAAATGGATGCAACCTCAGAACCTTAAACTTGCATTTATTAATTTTTTTTGGCCACTAACAACATTGATATTATCATCCTGTAAGTAGTTATTGTGAATGTATTAGCAAACAGCCTATTTACACATCCAGCAGAGACCAAGCAACATTATCATTCATATGGAATTGTGCTTGTGTGCACCTGATGAATGTAAGTCCATTATTTCCTCTCCTTTTAGCTCTGTTTTGGTCCCCACCAGCTCTTTAGGGAAACATCTGACTCTTTTAACGTGTAACAGCTCTTTCCACTTATTGAATATATTTTGATTGTCATGCACCACAACACCAAGCAAATTTCCTGTATGTGCAAACCTACTTGGCAATAAACCTGTTTCTGATTCTGATTTAGCTGCTAAAGCTGCACTTTCATCAAGAGGTCTAGATTTGCTTTTCTCAATATGCTACATAACAGTGTCCTCAAAGTGTGTGTGTGTGTGTGTGTGTGTGTGTGTTGATGTCTGTGTCTGTGGAGGTGAGAGACAGAGAAAAGAGGGAAGCTTTTAACAGTTAAGTGTTTAAAAGCTGCATTTCCATGAGCTCTCCTGAAGGTTTTGCAGGGAGAACTACATCCCTACTGCTTAATGTTTCATTTAGCGTTGATATGCATAATTAAGGGATTCATGTACCATTTTTGAAGGTTACCTTGCCACTTCGAGCAAGGAATAATTAATGTATGCAGTGCACAGTAACAGAGTGTCTTAGTTTTTGGGTAACTGCAAGTCGACAATTTGTCACGTATCCTGCATTTGGTGTTTTTTTGAGGGAGGAAAAGACTGAAGATAATCCCAAATCTCATTTACAAATCAGCACGCTTGAAAAGCACTATGCAAAAGCTTGTACATATCCAATATCGAACCACATTTTCTGTGCACTCTTAGCCAAGGCAGTTGAATAAACTTGCCTGGTGCTTAAATAATCTGTTAAAATATGTATCACAGATACTTTCTTATGTTGTCACGACAGTTGTCTCCGCATTTAATTGAGTTCAGTCTCAAAGGAGTCTGGCTAAATGTTGTATGATATAACGATAATTATGCTTGTCCAGTCGTACTTGCTCAGACATGGTTTCATCTCTGCTGCAGTTTGTGGCAGCAGCCTCTTTTGGCATGTACGAAAACAGGATATCCTTCACTTCACTCTTTAACCCTCTTGCTTCTTCTCCTTGCCTCCCCTTGCTCCCTTTTCCTTCTCTCTATCATCCATCTCCATCTTTATTTTTCCCTGGTATATCTTTCTCGTCATCCTCTTTTACCTCCGCTCATCTGCCCTACGGTTACCAAACATGCTTACCTTCTCTTCCTCTATTCAGACCTCTATCTCCTCCTTCTGCTCATCTTTCATCCTCCCGCATCCACATTTCCGTCCTTTTCATCCCTCCCCCCTGATTTGTTCTTGAAATCCTTAATTACCCAGGGAGTTTTTGCTCGGCTGCACCTCCTCCGCTTTTCCAGACCTCCTCTCATTTCTCTCTTCGCCTCCTCTCTCCTGACTCTCTCGACCTTGTTCCTCAACCTCAACCTCCCATCCTCAACCTTTATCATTTTTCATCATTCATTTTGCTTTCTCGTTGTGATGGGCTAAGACTTTTGCAGACTATTACAAAGCAGTCTGTTAAGTTTTTAAAGATAAATTTAGACACGCACTTGCTCAAAAGCAAAAGCACATAAACAACCAGGCACGCATCACATCGCTGGGTTTTTCATCTGTAATGGTTTTTGTTTTGTCACGCACATGCATGCAAACACACTCACAGCCAGAATATTCATTTATGAGTTATGAGTTGCTTCTGCTCTGTTTTTATCTCATGCAGAAACAGATTTAAATAGTTAGACAATTTGCATCCTAAGGGTTAAGGCTGTGACATTTTATCATCCCTAAAGTCATCCCTGAGTTGCAGAGGAAACAAGGGTGTGACAGATTTGCTTTTCCTGTGTTCCCGCTCTGAATCTGTGTGTCTATCTGTTTCTTCGGACCACCTCTACCTCCACTTCCTTTACTTCCTCCTCTAACTTGTCAGTTCCCTCCACGGGCGACCAGTACTGAACGGCCAACCAGCTGGCCAGGTCGCCGTTTTTTGCAATAACTCGGGTCAACAGCTGCTGTGTGTTCCTTGTCTGTGTCAAGCCAAGGCCAGGATAACCGCCATGTCCTTGCATAAATACATAGATGCATAAATACATGCGAACTGTCCTCAAGACCTTCTGCCGCATCAGTCACCATTTACAGCCGTTTCCTGGAATGCCCTTGGGTTGTCCCATCTGGACACTGTGTGTGTGTGTGTGTGTGTGTGTGTGTGTGTGTGTGTGTGTGTGCTGGTGAGTACATGTGTATCTGCTTGCATGTGTAAGTGTCCAAGTGAGGATTTATCTGTGTGTGTACCTGTGTGCACTATTTTGTACTTTGAGTGGCCTCAACTGGCTTTTTGACCATCATAAGATCAGTCTACGGTGAGCAAGTATTCCAAACACAAGTAGGTCAAACAATCTGAAAGCATTGTGCACATGCAGCCCCTGTCCAGGAAATTGCCTTTGTGTATCTTTCTCACTACCAACACACACACACACACACACACATTTCTACAGCTAAATCGATCTACAGTTGTATCCACTATAGAACCGGTGTTGCAGTTGAATCAAGACTGGAAACCCATTTTGTCCCTCATTAGGGGAAGTGTGTAGTTGCACAACTGTGTCGTCTGAGTCTACAGGGACTTGATTTGGTGCCTGTGGACCTGGAAGGCTGAGGGGGAAGGCAGAGAGAGAGGGCTGAGGTATGGAGATGTAGAAAGGATGTAAAGAAAGAGAGAAAAGAGCAGGAGGTAAGAGAAAGGAATCGATGTTGGAGGTTGGAGAAAAAAAAATGGTGAAAAATTAGATGGATGAGAAAAAAAGAGCAAAGTTTAACCACACCAGGTTCTTACTGGCCTCAGAACCAGAATGATAACATAATAGCTGAGGACTGAATGGTCATTAATGGACATCTTGGTTGCAACAATGAGACCTGTTTTAGTTTTTTCTCACTGGCCCACCCACACTCACCAAATACTATGCATATTTTCGAAAGGAATTCGAAAGAAACTCCTAGGCAGCATATCAAGGCAGTTTCACTCATGTTGGCATAGTAGAGGCTGTTTTGATTCAGACTACGATATACTAAAATTAGACAAGCCTGGAAGCTTTAAATTCCCCAGCAGCAGCAGCAGTACCAGTTTATTATTTTGCATTACTCACATTTTCCACTTGATGCCACCAGCTCAGAGCAGTGCTTACCACAAACAATATTTTGGATACAGAAGTAATATGCAGCTGTTATGGTGGTAATTTCAGCTGAACATTGATTGTGTTTGTCTGGAAGGTATACCCCAGGGATTTTTTTCAAAATTTGTTTGGGTTTTCTTAATATGAATCCCACCAAACAGAAAGGCATCATAGGCATGCATAAGAGAAAAACCTCCTACGCTGCAAGTTTATAATAACGCTGCTTATTACAAACTAATAACTCTGTTTATAATAACTGACCACATCCGGCTGGGATACCTAGCAAGACTGTTTGAAGTTGTAACACTCATTGACCCCAGACTGAAGTGAATCATAATATAGAAACTATAAATCCCTTGGGATTTAAGGTTCATTTCAAACATTTTGAATTCTGATTAAGAATGCTGAAAGTTTTAGTCTTACTAGGTTGACTTCTCTTAGTGTATATATCATTCAGTGTTTGCATCTAGACTAGATTGTTTGGATCCTCCATTTGAATCTGATATGGTTATTGCAGTCCTCCTTTACATCTATGTTTGTCTTGTTTGTCAGTGTAACACAATCTTTTGCATGTTGTAACTCTTTATAACTTGAATGATACCATATATAACTGAAATGAAATTTTAGCGGTTAAACTCAGACTTATTCAGTGTAACTGTTTTGTTAGCAACACCCAGCAAACATTGAGGAAACTAAAAAAGGGTTGATTTGTAAACTCATGGTCTTGTTGGGATTTTTTAAATGGATTTGAATTGCTAACATGAGACACAAGGAAAGTGCTTTGTTGTTGTTATTGGCAGAGATTATTTATGACAAATATATTCATTATATAATCAGTCATTCACTTATAGGATGAGGTTTGTTTAAATTAAATATCATATTCATCCAGTTATGAGTTGATAAAGAGGCTTTGATGTCATTTTAGTTCCAGTTAGATAGCGCACTCCATCCTTGCTTCATCCTTTTACACGAATAGTTCAACCTACTTGCAGACACTTAGGTGAGTAGATTGATACCACTCTTATGTGTGTATGATAAATATGAAACTAATGCCAGCAGCCAGTTAACTTAGCTTAGCATAGAGACTGAAAAAAGGGGGAAACAGCTAGCCTGGTTCTGTCTGGAGGAAACAAAATTTGCCTATCAGCACCAATAAAGCTCACTACTTAACATATTTTATGTTGTTTATTTGGAATGCACAAAAACTGAAGGAGTTAAAAAAAAACAAACAAAAAAAACAAACAAACAACATATTGTAGTTTCACAGGGGATTATGTGGTGGACTATTTCTTGGCCAGACATAGTAACTTGTGCTAAGCTAAGCTAAAATGCTGCTGACTGTAGCCAAATGCTTCTATTAATAGGTGCAATAGACGGGAAGTTGCACACTCTATACATACGGTATATCCTCATTTGACACTAAAATGCGGACATGTTCTCCAGTTTGTAGAGGAAAACTGCACAAGCGTTTAGTACAATTTGACTCAGCTACAGCACATATACACTCTGTGCTCACTCATGTGGACATTGAGAGATAAATGTTTTTGCAACCTGTAACTAGGGGTGTCATTTTAGACCATCTGAAAAGATATGACACTGTGGCCTCCACTCCAATGCATCAGATAAGTGCACACTGTGAAGAGCTAGCTGTGAAGATTTGTTGGGAGGAAAGGCACACTGAAGGTGGAAATAATCTCCTGTTAAAAGACAATGTAGAGCTACACATAAATGCAGAGTAATGAGCAGGTCTGCCAAGTTTTGAATTTGGCTTAGAGTGAGATTTGTTCACAAGGGGGTACTCTGGTAGTACTTATTTTTGTTCATAATTCATAATAATAAAATGAGCATAATTCATGGTCAATTGACCAACTCAACCTCTCTCTGGCCTTGAAACAACACCTTTAGATACCATAAGACTTTTTCTTTTTGCTAATTTGTGTTTGGGTAGCTTTTCTGATATACATTCCAGATATTACACATACTTTTATAAACATAGCATGAGAAGGATTTATGCTCCTTACCTAACCTCTTGGATTAAGTCAAGAAACAGCCACCTGCACTAGTCTAGATTAGTTAGATTGAGGATGCTATGAAAACCAAGAATGCATCAAGTACAGGATGTAATTGGGTGGATCAGGACAGGAATCAGGAGAAGAATGGCTATTATATTTGAAATCATATCTATAAAAACAGTATGTAGCCCAAAATGGTAGTAGGTTGCAGGTTACTAGGTCATCTTCAAGGTCAAACAAGGATAAATAATTTATATAAATGAAATAGCCTTACAACACATCACAATATTATTTGGATAATTAAACCTGCAAACAATGTTAAACCTGAGGGTTGCTATTCTGAATACTCATTAGGCCATCTTCAAAGTCTAGCAACGCACTACAGACAATTTGGATAAATAAAATGGTCTCACAACAACTATCTGATTCCAACCCTACCTCTTTATTTTACACACAGGCTCTAGTGGTTCTATTGTCAATAGGAATCGCAAGAAGGTTTCACAGCATGAAGAGCTGCTAACTGAGATTACTCTGAGCAGCATGCATGGGAATAAATTACAATATAACGGATTTGTGTATATTTCTTGCTTTTCCCCTGATGGCCTGAATAACTTGCTGCTGCACAGTGCTCCTGTTATGCTTTGCTGCTCTGTCTTCTCTGTCCGTGCGCTGTGAATGTTCTCTTTTCTCGCTGCACAGTTATCAGTTATGAATTTGTTTTTCACCGCATGAGAAAATGGACATGTGGAAAAGTGTCAATTGTGTGAGTCATACGGTCAGTATGTGAGACTTGGCAACCCTTGTAATGAGACCAAATTTAACTAGCAAAAGAAGCCCTGCACTTTTGCCACTAAAATAATCACATTTGTATTATTATTTACACACAATGCAATCCAATACAACAACCCTGTAATTAACACTACCTTTTGTGAAACTAGTTTCTAGTGAAGCCAGTTTCTAATAATGCAAGCAGGATGGCAATGTTGGTCTGTCAGTGAGTTCACTACTTCGGTCCAGAATGAAATATGTCAACAATTGGGTGAATTGCCATGCAATTTTTCACAGACAGTTATCAACAGAAGATGAAGCCTACTCACCAATCAAACTAAAATGGTGAACATGGTAAACATTATACCTGAGAAATATCGCATTGTCATTGTGAGCATGTTAGTGTGCTTAAGTTAGCATTTAGCTCAAAACACCGCTGAGTACAACTGCAGAGATAACTTTTTGGTTTTTGGTAACATTTTTGACTTTTTACATCCAGTTAGTCATATGCAGCATCATAGTTAGAGGTGTTTCTGGTATTTCGGTCATGATACAATATATCATCTTTTTTGCACCTTGACAAGTGTGACACTGAGAAATGATAAATTGTAGGATGGAAGCTGAACACTGAGTGCTATATTATCATAGGCTATACATACATACATACATATGTTGAATAGAAGATCTGCAATTTTCCATATATATATATATATATATATATATATATATATAACAGGAAAGGAGTGATTTTATAGAATAATCACCTTCAGCCTTCAACTGACAGCTGCAGTGTGTTTTGAATAACTTTTTTTTTTACACTGACAAGGCCATGGACGTCTGAGTTAATGCTGGGTGCAGACAGGCTAAGAGTGCAGCTAGTGGGCTACCAAATCTCTGACAGGAAGGAGAAACCAGAGGAAGAGAGCGTGGACAGATTCTGGGGCATTTTAGGGAAAGATGAGAGATTCAGCCAGCTGGCAGTCCTCATGAAGGCAAATCTCTGCAACCCACACAGTGATGTCTCCTCAGAGAGAGAGGAAAAATTGTCACTGAAAATAGATTGAGCCTAGACAATGGCAATCTCTATTCTCTTCTGTCCTGCAAGATCAAGAAACATTGGCTACAAATACACTAAGAGACCAGAAAGAGCTGCCAAATCTGATACCTATAATTACAACAGTTTTCTGTGTGAAAGGTAACAGCTTAACACACATGCATGCATGCACGCACGCACGCACACACACACACACACATCTTAGTTATTTGTCATTTTACAATAATCATTACCAATGCATCTGTTTTATGGTAACAGTTATCAAAATTAAGTGTGTGGCCCAATATGTTTTCATTGGCAACATCTGACAAGTCACAGGGAATACAAAGTAACAGACTAAGAAACAGGGATAAGTGAAAGAGAGACAGTACCTCTGTTGACAATAAATAGAAAGCATTTTTACCATGTACTTTCAGATCTTCCCTTCACATCCTTTCACAGAAAGAATACATTTACAGGGACATTTTTATATGCATGTATGTGCTGCGATACTGGGTAATAGCTATGTATTACAGTACCTGTCCTTTCACAATGAGGTTCTGTCATTGAGCCATTATTAATAGCTCTACTTTCCACTGCAAGAGGTAGTTTGAGCTGCAGAGATCCAGCCCAAAGTGAGGACTAGGCAGTTACACACACACACACACACACACACACACACACACACACACACACACACACACACACACACACACACACACACACAGGTTGCAGTCATTGAATAGACATACACTCTCTCTCACACATACAAATTCAGTGACAGGTGGGTAGAGTTTGGACCAAAGGTAATGACTTGCATGGGCAGGTGGGTAGTGGAGCGTTTTGGAGCGTGTCCATTGGAAAGACGAGGGCACGACACGCAACAACATCCTGACAGACATGGTTTCACTGGGTCGGCAGAGAACTGAAGCTGTTCAGAGGGCACAGTCAGAGGGATAGCAGGGATACAAATGCATGAGAGTAGCGTACTGCTGAACTCTTTTATTAAGACCATGATGGACAATAAATGATAACCGTCAACCTCTTCTTTCTGTGTCTATTTGTTAACCCAAATGATGTGAAAGCAATACAACAAGAAAAGGCCAGAGACAGCGGCAACCATGCAGGGAGTATGAGTGTGAAACCTGAAAAGGTTAAAGAATAAAACCATATTTGCTTCAAATACCTTAAAAGGACAGAGGAGAAAGGGTAGAGAAGACAAATTATAAGTAAGACCAGGTGCCACACATGGGGATAGTGATAGACAACCTCCACAAAGCAGGGTAAAGTAAGTAGAAGTACATGAGAGAAAAACTAAGTTTAAAAAAGTTAAACAGTGTCCCTAGATGACAACAAAATAAAGAAGCAAACAAGATCAAGAGCAAGAAATAGGGAGAGAAGTTCTAGCTGTTTGGAGGCAAAGATGCATAAGAAATAGTGAACAGACAAGTTGTAATGTTAAACAACTTTTTTGAAAGCATTTGTCCCTTTTGGATAGTCTACCTTCTTTTTAGTGCCAAATTCCTGTAATGTAAACTGAGGATATATCCGCCTCTAAAAGTATGGTTATGTTGCAAAAGTTAAAAAAAGAGTTGTAACTGCTGCCAAAAATATTTTGCTCCTGAGCGAGCCACAATCCTCTCGCCACACAGTAAACCACACAATCATTTATCCTAGAATATCTGTTGAAAGAGTTACAGGACGACTTCCAGCAATCATGAAGTATGCATTTCCACACTGCCAAGAGAGTGTCCTCTAACGAAAAACATTAGAATTAGTGCCCCACAATGACATATGTTAATTTTTGCAGTAGGACTTCATGAGTGAAATTAATTTGTAGCTTCCATTTATTATTATTATTATTCATTATTCCATTTATTTACAGCACACCTGGATACAGCCACATGCACATATAAAAGCCAACCAGTGTCCGAGCATCTGTCTGATGATCTCCTTCAAAAAATAAATGCTGCTTTTACATTGACTACACTTATCTGAGATTAGGACAAAAATTTATATTGGTCATGTCTCTCATTCATTTTCATTTTCCTGCTGCTTTTGGTTTTGTTTTTACAATTTGAGAAGAACATGTAACTTTTATACTAGAACTACTTGCACAGACTGATGACATAACTTACTTACTACAACAGAATTGTGAAGCATGTTGACATGCATTAACATTTGACATTTTATCATACAATAGTTATAACTATTTGAAAAAACGTAGTGATATTAGCCTGCTGTTACTTTGCATTAAACAGAAGTATTTTATTGGATAGACCTCTCCCCACAATATATAATACAGTTAATACAGTTTTGGAAGGCAAAGACAAATAATGTCATCCTGCTGACAGGGGCATCAAATCAAAAAATAATAATGGGAAATTACAAACGATGTATTTTGTTGTTAAATATGCAGGACTTATTTTAAAGTTATAACACTTTTCAACAGACAACAGGATGGAAGACATTTTGTTATGCAGCTGAAATACATCTCAACGATGAGAAAATGTAAGATCTTTGAAACTGCGGTGTTGTTGCTTATGCGATAGATAAATTTAGCAGCTGGGTCCGTAGAAACTTCGGTTATTTACTCAGATAAGAGCAAAGAGTCAGAGAGCTACAGAGAGTCCGAGCCCTGTGCTGTATAGTTGACTTTACTGATGAGCTGAAACAAGTAGCCCTGAGCAACTAAGTGACAGTACAGCGAGCAAAAGATACAGAGGCACACAGAAGAAATGAAGAGCTGAGTCAAGAGAACGAGAAAGAGGAGGACACAAAGAGAATTAGATAGAGGCACACAAAGAAACAGGCCTAAGGGGAAGGATACATACATAAATAAATACATAAAAAGCCAGTTTTGGACAAATTCAAACCTCTGTTCTATATACAGTATGTATCTCCATTTGTACATTCTCCATTTGCTTACCACTATCTGCATTTATGCTATATACTGCACATGCACATTGCGTGTGTTGTCAGTCATTTGCACATTTTTCTGTATGTATTGTATGAAGTGACAGTGTTGTCGTTCATATACCCAAATTTTGTCCATTCCTATTTTCACGATCATCTTCTTTGCCGTAGCCTTTCACTATTTGCTGTTGCAATGTGGCATTTTCATCTAACCCAGATCATGAAAGATTGATCTTATCACAGACAGACAGAGGGAGGGAAAGAAAAAAAAGAGAGAGAATTGGATAGCGGGGAAGTAAGAAACACTGAGCTGCAGCATCTCTGACTTAGTATTCTGCTGCTGTCATGTGTTGCTGTTTTAATTGGAGCAAAACCCAGCTCAACACAGCAGTCAAATCCTCTCAACCTGACCCCAAAAGAACAGATACATACCTGCCCAACCCACCCACCCATACACACCCACACACCCATACACATGGAGATAGACACACCCAATGATAGGCATGGACTGGATGGCAGAGAAGACAGAAAGACAGAGAAATGCAGGTGCAAATGAGAAAGACTGACTGGGGCTGAGTGATGAAATCCTCTAGAGAGAAAGAGAGAATGAATGACAAACAGGTTAACAGAATGGATAAGATAAGTCAGTCTAAATCAAATCAGTTGGGCTTCTTCTAAAGTTATTACCATTTTAGTATGAATTTGTGTCTATGTGCTGCAACTTCAGTGTTTGCACTCTGCTTGGTTTGACCTATTCAGACTGCTGAAGCCTCATATTACTATGGGTTTGGCTGAACTTTTGAATGCATTTTTGCACAAAACAATGACTGCAGATTCTGTCTTGCATTGCTTACATTGGAATTATGTTATAAATTATCTCTTCAGAGTTAGTATGGACAGGAGGAACATTTGCAGCATCTCACAACTCTTTCAACTTACATCATATATAAGACTTGAAAATGATCTTTAAGAGGACGTATCATGCACATTTCCAGGTCTATACTTTTATTCTGGGAATTATTCTAATGGAAAATCTTTGCATGATCTACAATTCAAAAAACTTATTTAAACTTCATCTTATACTGGCCCTTTAAGCAGCCCCTCAGTTCAGCCTCTGTCTGAAACAGGCAGTTTTAGCTCCTGTCTCTTTAAGGCCCTCTCCTGGTGACCCCACTCTCATCTGATTGGCCAGCTTCTGGAAGCTGCCCCTCGGCTGACTTCTTAGCTACATAAACAAACAATAGTAGTCAGATTTTGCTTCTTTTTCCCATTCTTTACACAGAATATAAATTTCTAAAATACATCTGTACATGTTGAAGCTAAAATCTGATCCAAATTATGCAAGTGGACAACGCAAACAGCCCATGAAACAACCTTAGCGACAAAGACTATGGAGTGAACGGCTGTTTGTGAGTATGTGCAAACAATGCAACAAACTTTGTTTAACATAGACATCCGACATTATGACAGTATATAAATGACAGAAAATCACAAAAAGGATGTTATGTCCACTTTAAGACAGACTTGAAAAAAATAAATGTGAACTTATCATTTAAGCGTTTTTGCAAAACATTAACTATGTACATTTTGATCTGGTTACTTTAAATAACCAGTTGACAAGAGAGTGAACCCCCAATCCACTCCCTACTAACTCTCCATGTTTTAGTGACATGCTCTGATAATAATTATCTAAGATAAGCTTACCATGTTACTTACAAGTTATGAACACTGGCATGTGTCACAATAATCTGCATGATTGCAATCTTTAATCTATAATCCTCCACTATGAGAGGGGATGGGATTCATTTGGTCTCTAAAACAATGTTGATTATGTGCTTGAATGCCTTGGCATTATTGTTTCTCATTCAGCAATCACAAAGACAGTTGGATCGAATTGATTTAAAGTCAAGTGAATGGGATCGAATTGCACATTGTGGCCGAGAGGGAGAGCCAGGCCAACTGACTGAGTCTAATAAATTAATTCAGCTGCTCGCAGGTGCCAGATGTATTGCCAAGTGTGGCTGATTAAAAGGTGGGACTTGCATGGGGAATCAGAACAATGGTGCTTTGTAAATCTTTATGTAAATCTAATCTGATGTTCCATTTAAAAAAAATAGACCACTTTGAATGGAAAATGTGTGGAAGAAATGTGGAAGCTGGCTTATTATTGGCGTGCCTACAGTAATTAATCTTTTAACTGGTGTTCTGTAATCTTAAAGGAAACATTTGCCACAGAATTCTGTTTAATTGTCAACAGAGGGTATTTTTGTTTGTGTTGTGCACAGCTTATCAAGTTATTTTTAGATGTTGTAAGTGTTGTTACAACATCTTACAACTGTGGCTTAGGAGGTAGAGTGGTTCGTCCACTAATCAGAAGATGTTCTTCAGGTGAGAAGAAGTGAGAGTGAAGAATGTTGTCTCATTCCAATTTCAAAAATGAAGACGCTAGTTTACCTTGTTTCCAGTATAAGTAGCGGGTCTGCAAAGAAGCTTGCTCTTTGATTCTGAGAGGTAAACACCAGATTCAATTCGATCACCACTAAACGCTGGTGGTGACATGATGGATGACGTACTGCAATTTGGGCAGTGCTTGGTTTTGGCTCATCCCTTTTCAACATGGTGGCTGGGTCACAAACTTTCTCATTTTAAAGCTAAACAGTACACTAAAATATGTTTCTCAAAACATTTGAGGTGAGAAATAGGCAATGCAGTAACAGAAACTTTATTCATATTTGATCAGCACTGACTAGTTTTACTCCTCCTTGGTTCCAGCACACAGCTTGACAATGGTGTTAGTGGGTTTAGATGTGGTGTTGATTGGCTAATCATTAGTCCCCCCGTAGTGCTCATTGAATTGATCACAACTGAGAATCCGCTGTTTCATGTCATGATGCCAGACCAACAGAATCAGTGAACTCAACTCGATGGAGTGGGCAGATTCAAAGGTCAGGACCCAGGCAACATCACTTTTTACGTTACTTTTCACCCATCTGTGTGTTACTGACGGGGTTGAAAGTAACAATGTGTAATTTCCATTCAAAGAAAAATTATACTGAAGTCATTCTGCATTTGTACAAAATAGCACCAGATATTGATAGAACACGTGTTAGTTGTTGATCACAACAAAAATTAGTTTCTGTCAGTAAACTTATCTTTTAAAATGATGTTTATCTGAAAAGTGTTACTTTTGTCCCGATTCTCCCCTACCCGTAGATACCATATGTTTATTTGCTTTGTCAGAAAGTTTAGCTTTCTACTATAAGAGAGCTGCTTGACTGAATCGCTGTGGGAGACAGGTTAGTTATTGCAGAGAGGGAACATAAAAGCTTCAGATGAAGCAGATTAATGGTGGTAATTGAGTGGAAAAATTGCAGCTCCTGCAATCGTGAGAGACTGTAGTGGTGCCGTGGTGTATTAGTTCAAAGCGACAGTAATAGGGTAGTGATGGAGAGTGACAGGATTCAGTTATAATCACTGAGCGATTGCTCACTGATGATTTCTATTGTGCTGCTGTAAATTGTATTTAGTACCTATGTGGGTTGGAGCAAAATAAGAGCATTGGGTGTTTGTTGAAATCAAAAAACAGAGAAGGTAGGAAAACAAATTGTTTTCCTTATAAGAGGAGGAGGACATGACTGTTCTGAAAATCTATGTCTGGTGCTGACTACTTAGGGAAGAGTGTATTGACTCATGTTGACTCATTAGTTCTGAATCATTTGCATAACACATTAAGCCACACATTAGCAGATACATTTAATGTGTTTTGTCTGTTTTTTGATTTTTATTTTCAGTTTTCTGGTTGTGTGAACATTAAAGTTTTACTTCAGTGATTTAGTGAATTTTAGTCTCTAGTAGGGGTCAACTCCCAAAACAAAATCCAGACAGTTTGGAAAGCTTCTCTAGAGCTACAGAGTACATGGGAAATATATATAATTGGTGGAATGCCTCTTTAATCAAAATGGTCTGTGAGGCTGCTGAAGCATCTGCAGGTAAGCAGTGGTGCCATTACAAAACTTTAACTTATTCTACACGTGTCTCATTCTTTTAATTACTTGAGATGGAAATGATTGTCCAGCTACTGTAATTGCATTCATGCAAATGCAAGATTTTAAGTGTCACTCCAGGGCCTTTGAGGCTTTAAGATTTCCTTTCACCTTGAGGCAACTGTTCAGCTGAATCTGAATTTAATTTCAGATTCACCTCACATACTATCCCTTCACTGCAGCTCAACAAGGAAACACTGTCTAGGGAAGCACAAAGAGGGAATTTTAGATTAAAAATACAAAATTTGATATCCACTTGATTTTGTTAACTCATCTTGCCAAGCTAAAATTTGGAATACATTTTTGCAGGGAATGAAGACTGTGGATTTTGCGCCCCATCACTTTCATTGGAAGTGTGCCAATGACAAGCAAAAGCTGTTACAGTGGATATATATACACCTGAATATTGTTTTAAAACTGACTTGAAAAATTGTTAATCTGTTGATGGCACGATAGGAAAAGTTAGTGGATCACCAAAGTCATTAGGATTGAGAGTCTGGGAACCACAAACTTCTGTACCAGTTTTATTTGCCAATCCATCCAGTGAATGTTGAAATATTTCATTGGATAAGTGAAAACTTTGACCTGCTGGGAACACTAGAAGAAAAGCGAGGAATCACCAGTCATTTGGTGTGATCCAATGGGAACCATCAATGTCTGTGGATTTCATGGCATCCATCCAATAGTTGTTGAGATATTTAAGTCTGGACCAAAGTGGTGGACCAACTGACCAACCAACAGATCAGCACTGCAATCCAAAGGGCTACACTGCTAGAATAAGTCATGCAAGTCAACTGGAAGTCAGACAACTGGAGATTTGCCAAGAACCTTGAGGAAATGAGTCAGGTTTTCGACTGGAAGATTGGCGATATAATCCCCATGCAGGCTAGAAAACTGAATGAGGTGTGCTCTTCCCTCTCTCAGCAATTACAGCTGTTGTTTCCTTAAGCAACGTGCCAAGCACCCAGCTGGTCAGAGGGCAACAGCAGGTAGCACGACAGTAAGAATGTGAAGAAAGATGGTGCTGCAGGAGCCGACTCAGCAAATCTTTCCTGGAGAAATAAAATCTAACATATGGGAATAAACCCTCCCAGCCCACAGTCGCTGATTGATTGAGGTTGATTTCCAGGTCAGGTCAAAGTGACTGACTACTGTACAGACTAGAGTGGTCTGCTACCCAGTGACTGACTGGTTTACTGGCTGAGTTACTGACTGGGAGTGAGGTACTTTACTTCCAAAGAGTTAATTTAAAAGAGCACTCATCAGGCGGACACACAAACACACCACACTCATTTTCCAGCTACACACACCCTGTCTTACTCTGTAGCTGTGATAAGACCGCCATCCATTATACACACACACACACACACACACACACACACACACACACACACACACAGATCAAGCCAGAGTAATTATGGATGTGTCCAATCACCATGAATTTCCTTAAGTTTAATTAATTTTGTGCGGTAGGTCTTGGTTCTATCTATCCATCAGGTTTTATGTGCTGTCTGCCGCCCACCTCTCCATCTCCCATCATTTCCCCTTTAAAGCAGATGTATTGATTGGGGCTTGTCGTGGTTTTATGAAGTAGTCCGGAGTGCTTGTCTCTGTTTTTTTTCTCCTTTTATATCTCCTGTTGTTCTGGTGCTGAAAGCAAGTGGAATTTGACTTGTCACTGAGGTAATAAAAACAGACATCCCTTAATATAAGCCATCAAATTTGGCCTTAAATGACATTTGTTTTTGACTGAAAGTAAGCAAAGAAATTAAGGATTTAAGAATCAGATAAGTGCTGCAAAACCTGGATCTGTTTTTTTTACTTCAAGTCATGATAAACGAGGTCAACAAAAGGTGTCAAGTAGATGATCTATCAACAGTAGTGATATTTTTAATTTCCTTTGTTATATTGCCTCTCACAGTTGAGGCAGGGCGTGCTGTTGACAAGGGAAACGGTGGAGAATTTGTGACACAGACCGGTAGATTTCCCACCAGATCCGAGAGGGAGGGATGGAGATAGAGATTTAGATGGAGAAGGAGAGTGTTCCTCCTGAGGAAGCCTGCAGTTTAATTGAGTTTATGAAGCAGTGGATGGAGCAGATTGATGGAGGACATCCATCTAATAGCACCATGATCTCTGTGGAACTCTGTCTTCCTTCTCGCTCTCTATCTTTCACCTGATCTTTTTCTCCCTTCTTCTCCTTTATTCCTCCTCTATTCATCTCACTTACTGTCCTGCCTCTTTCCATCTTTCTCCCTCTTTCTTCGTTTTTTTCTCCTTGTTTCAAGATCCATCTTTCCTCCTACTCCTACCTTCTCTACCACCTCACGCTCTCTTTATTACTGTCTGGCTAGATATTTCACATCCATCCCCACCTTTACACTCTGCACCATCTCTTCTTATTCTCCGTATGGCCCTTCTTTTCTACATGATTCATTTCTATTCTCTGTTTCCACTCTCAGCTTTGTTCTCTACCTTTTTCTCCTACATTTTTCTTTTCACCCCATTTCATCTCCTCATTTTCCTCCTTTCCCCGCACCTTTCTCAGACTCTATCCATTTTAAGCCCTTTCTCCTCATGACACACCTCCGTCTTTGTTTCCATCTGAATTGCCAGGATGCAGTGTGCATTTTTGTCGGCAGAGAAAGTTTATTGTAGAAGCACATAGGAATAAATGCACTTGTATGTGTGCAAGTTTACCATGCAGACATAGACATATGCTGGTTTATGTATGCTTAATCATATCCATGTACAGTAAGTTGCACAATTGCACACACACGCACTTAAACCTTCTTTGTCAGCCTGTTACACTCCCGACTGTGTGTCGACAGCTGGTTGCAGACCGAGAGTTGACCAGATTGATGGAGCCGTCGCTGGCCAGGCCTGCAGAGTTGCAGATTCACATGGGTGTGTGTGTGTGTGTGTATGTGGCTGGCTGTGCTAGTTTCTGTGAATGCATGTGTTTGTGTGCTTGAATGAGAGAGAATTTATCGATTGAAGATTAGATAGCAAGGAAGAAAGAGACCGATGTCTGTGGGATGCCCAGCAATGAGAAAGATGGAAAATGATATGTTAATGAATGCATATTGTATGAATAAAAGAGCAGAGAGTGAATATGTGTGCGAATATAGTGAAAAGACTGTGTGAGTGTGCACCAGCATGTCTTTTCATGTGCACATGGATTGACAGTTTCCTTCTGTTCCAGATGATATTCAGTGTCACATTGTTACCCCTGTGATTATAATTTCCTGCACATATCTCAGTGCCTCAGTACTTCTTATTAACTCTTATTTAACCCTACTAGTTCTGTTGAGCTTCTTTTTCATGGTCGGACGTTTAAGAATTAAGGCTGCCAATTGTATTCATTATGCAGAATACGAATGTACCTGATCTGACAAAACAGTGAAGACCAGGATATAAATCCATACATAAACATATGAATAGACGAAACAAAAGAGGAGAAAATGGAACAAAAGGGTGTAGGAACGGAAGAAAAAATCCTCATAATGATATTATATAATTATGTTAAAGTGGAATATCAACACACACCCACATTTTTGGCCCTCCGTGTCACTTAGCCCCCTGAACTACCAGGCTCGGCACTTCCTCAGCTCTTCATGGCCCCATTTTCCAGCTGTGAACTCCCCAGTCAACCGGAGCATTAGCTGGATTAACCTCCACACTCCTGCTGCTCATTCTGGTTGTCTGTCTCTCTCCTGAAGCACCAGACGTAAAGCTTTCCTTTGGTTCCTCCTGCCTCTGCCTCTGCCAGTCGAGCTCTCTTTGGCTTTCCACAGCTTATGTTACATTCTGTTAGTTCTGCAGCAAACGCACGCCTCTTGCCTTCTTTCTCCCTGTGCAGCTGGAAATGTCATCTCCCTTTTCTCTCTGAATTCTTTTGTCCTTCCTTTCTTCTCCCGGTATTATCTAACGCAGTCTCATTCTTGCGATCATTCTCTTTCTGACAATAATTCTTCAGAGAGAGGATATTTTCCTACCCTTTTCCCTCCCCTCTCTCACCCTCCTCCTCTGGCTTTTTAGTGTTTTTTTCCCTTCATTTATTTGTTTTTCTATCCTGTCATTATCGACTGCAGTGAGAGGCTCTGTGTGGCCGCTCCTGTCTTATCTGGTTCTGTCAGGTGCCGGTTAAATTCCATTCATCCGTAGGATGCACAAAGGTGAGCTGGTAAAATGCCAGTGCTGCCTCCATCTGGGAGGAACATTTTTTGGATGGACACAGTAAATGTGTCTTGATTCCCTCTTCCTCTCACTCAGTTTATCTTCATTTGATATACCTGTCTATCAACAGTGGAAGAAACCGTGTGTCTCTGTGCCTGTACTATTTCTTTTACCTCAAGAGTGCCTTAACTTTACTTATACTGTAAATGTTAAAGGCTATCTGTTATGCTATAATGTCCTGTAAATCTAGATGCAAATAGCACATATTTTCACAAGGATTTTCTTTTTCTATGAACAGAAACTTAGGCTATATGGTCCAATACAAGTCCGATATTCACTCTGGTTTTGGTCTCCACCAGCTCTGCAGAAATATATCTGTCTCTTTACATGCTAAATGCTCCATTACATCCACTAGCTAGTCGCTATAACTTCTTTAACTCTGCTGTTTAGGGCTTGGCAGGTAGGTTTTTTTTGGGGGGAGGGGGTTTGGATGAAAATAGCTGTCTGCTGGTGCAGGAAAACAAGGTTGACAAGAGCGGGGAGTGTGAACCGAAAGAGAAAAAATGTTCCTAATATTTTGTCCCCCTCATTTAAGTTAATGGAGTGGAAAAAATATTAGGAACACTTTTCAATATAATGCACTTCAGTGCACCACCACCCACTATGACCTCAATAATAAACATAAAGTAGAATTATCATCTTTCTGACAATGTCAACAAAAACTGAAAAATTTATAGGCTTCGTAAAAATTTATGGCAGGGCTGTTGTATTGGATTAGGTGTTCCTAATAAAGTGCTTGTGAGTGTATATACATAGTCCTTTGATGATAATATACTGTAAAGAAATAGATTAGTCCAGCTGTAAAATATGATATGACATTTTTGCGACATTAAATGCTTTATTATTTTCATAATTCTAGATTAAAAGTCATCCATCAAACTACTGAATTACGGGTAATTACTTTGCTATCTTTGCTTTTGAGGAAGCTTGTAGAAGAGACTTTTTAAAAATCACAGATTAAATAAACCTTTTCCTCTATATTTTAATGCAGTTGTGACTTACTGGGACACTTGAATACAGCAGAGCCATCGTTAATGTTATTGGAAACACCTGTGCTTTTCGTAGTATGACAGGTCAAAATACCTGCTGTGTAAAAAGGCCTACAGATTGGATACAGAATACTGTTTTGTATAATAAATTCCTAGATAACAATAATATTGTTTTCCTCTCTGTGCTAAAGGGTTGCTGGCAGCTTTTGCTTTGCTGCTAGAATGCAGAGACCCTACATTAGTATTAGCGGGATGGCTGAATAAGTAATGGTAATGCAATATTCCAGTGTCCTCTGACCCGAATAAGAACATTTATACACTGGTACTAACCCCTAGGATGCTCACCATGGGCGAGAAAGACAGAGAGAGACAGAGAGAGAGTAAGAGAGAGAGTGAGAGAGAGAGAAAGAAGAAAAAGAGAGAGAAGAGAGAGAGAGAGATAGAGAGAGAGAGGGAATTATTGTGGACATGGTTTGTGGCATTTGGCTTTTTGCTCTCTGTGATGGATTTGGTCCAAACCCTTGAGACACATAAATGAACTGTGACATCTATGACAGCTGGAGTTGATGCCCATTGCCTACTGCCCTGTCTGCACACACGTACACACAAACACATACACACATACACACACACACACACACACACACACACACACACACACACACACACACACACACACACGCACACACAAACCCAGTATGTTGCATCCTTAGACAGCTGTTTCCAGTTTCTAAAACTAATTTAATATCTTGTCCTTTAGGTTGCAGGCTTGATGAACACCTGAATGTTCTTTCTTTCATGTATTTTCAAGCAATATTACTCAGTAATCAACTACATATCCACTGGACATACAGTATTATTACTTCATCATCATTCTACATTCTCTCGCAATAATAAATTAAAAGTGAACAATTGCTACAACGAGTTGAAATACTTGCATGACAATTAGTATGGGTAAAGGTTTCCCAACCGTAGCATATGTATGGAGGCTATAGTCGAGGTTTATTCTGTTCTACTTTCATCTTTTTGTGATTTTTAAGAGTGCGTTGAATTAAAATATGCAGAAACGCTGTGATTTTGTCTTTTACGCCTCTGGGAGTAACAGCAGGAAAGTACAGTATCATCATAAAAAGTTCTATGTTAAAAAAATCAAAAGTGCATTTCCATTTTATCTTTCTAAGGCTAGATGTACCAGTGCTGTCCGCTGGCGACATATATCCTGTTGTACCTCTCGGCTAGGTTGTCATCTGTGAGAGTTGACATTGTTTGTGTGCATGCAGTATAAACATGACACTGTTTTCTACATTTGTCCTGTGCTCTGCTGCATTGTGTGCTCATGTGTGAACATCTGTGCTCATTTTACTCACATCTTTTACACATTACTACTTTTTGCACATTAGATATGCTTATTTTGCTCTATTTCTTTTGGCCATCTGCATGAAGGACAGCATTAGCCATTCTAATGTTTGCATGTACAACATAAGATCAACACAGGACTGTTAGAGATCAAGTTCTCTTATTCACCCTTCATCTGTGCTGTTTTCTCCAGGTCAAAAACAATGATGCTACATGTGTTTATTCCAGGATAAATGGGCAATGATATTATCAATGTCAGAGCCAATTAACTCAGTCATCTAAGAGTCAGATGACTGTCTTGACATTGTTAACTGGATTAGTCTATTGACCCAGTGGTGATGTCACGGCACTACAACAATTAGTTACAGTGTATCAGTTAAATACAGTGGCCAGTCTAGCCATATTATGATTTCCCTAAAAGATAAAGGCTTCATATTGACTCCTGCAGTCATGTTTGTCTTACCACTGGCTACTTAATTAAATTGGCTGTTTAGTATTCTTAATGCATGGAGCTCTTGTGTGTGTGTGTGGGTGTTTGTGTGCAGAGGGGATTGGTCCTCTGACATGCTGCAAGAAACAGTGCAACGCGAAAGGTTTTACGTGCTGTCAGATGACATCACACACTTAAGGGCTCTAAAACACACGCTGCCAGCTCACGACCCACAGGAAACACATCCAGTTAAATCCCAGATGATGTCAGAACAAATTAAGTGGCAACACGCCTCTTTGGGAGTTCCATACTTTAGGCTGTGTATGACAAAGAGAGAAGAGGAGAGAAGAGAAAAGAGGTATAAAGTGAAGGGAAAGAAAGAGAGTTGTTTTCTTTCCATGATCTTGTGAAGTTGGTGTTCTCTTCTCTCCGTTTCGAGCTGTTCTGCCACTTCTTTAAATTTATTATGTTCATCTTTTTGGTAGATTTTGTGACTTTCTTTCCTTGATGTTTTGATGTGTGTTGCTTACCAGTAAACCAATTCTGCAGGGAATCAAGCTTGAGATCTCCCAAACTGGGTCAAATGAAAGCTTGAAGCAGATCTTTGAGGCTGCTGTAGGAGGAGGCAGTTTCCTTCCCAGCACCTCCATGAGTGTTGTCACAACCATTTCATTTTTATAATAATTTTGGGGGGAACCTTTGCTCATATCTATCAGTGCTTTAAGGGGTAATTTTGTGATGAAGTGTTCCAATTCACCCGGGTGCTGAACCCACTTTTCTCCCCTTCTTCATTCATTAGTGAATTCTTGTATTTCCCAGGATCTATTTTGACAAACCCAGCAAGCATGAACTTGATGAATTTCAGCTGAAGGTGTTACATTAAGTCTCGATTCAGTCTTCCTGTTGTTTCTCTACCTCTTCTTTGTTGGATTATTTTTTAAAATATTTTCCACTGTCACACTTAATTAAAGATGTCTCAGTATGACGTCACATCATCTCTGCTTAACTGGCAATTTGAATACACCATCAAATCCGATATTAGAATGACTGATACAGGGCACATTGCCAGTGACTGTTGTAACAATGAGTGGATTTTACTTTTAAAATATGATTTTCATGAAATCAAAACCTGTTTTTGATACTATTTATGTTCTTCATATTTTCAGCAACAGCCACTCAATATACTTACATGATTTCATTAACCCACTGTATAGTATTTTTCTTTATTAGTGGTGATTCTTGCCTTAACATGCATGAGGGATTCAAATGATGCAGCATGAAATCCATCTGTCTACTTTTTGTAAATTTATCTCA